>NC_042958.1:39215946-39445946 GCF_901001165.1 Salmo trutta
TCTGAGATTCGACTGTTCAGACTGTTCTGGCTGTTCTGTGTTCTGACTGTTCTAGGGTTCTGACTGTTCTGAGGGTTCTGGCTGTTCTGAGGGTTCTGACTGTTCTGACTGTTCTGAGGGTTCTGAGGGTTCTGAATGTTCTGAGGTTTCTGACTGTTCTGACTGTCCTGAGGGTTCTGGCTGTTGTGAGGGTTCTGACTTGTCTGAGGGTTCTGGCTGTTCTGAGGGCTCTGACTGTTCTGACTGTTCTGAGGGTTCTGACTGTTCTGGCTGTTCTGAGGGTTCTGACTGTTCTGAGTGATCTGGCTGTTCTGAGGGTTCTGGCTGTTCTGACTGTTCTGAGGATTCTGACTGTTCTGACTGTACTGAGGGTTCTGGATGTTCTGAGGATTCTGACTGTTCTGACTGTTCTGAGGGTTCTCAATGATGTGAGGGTTCTAACTGTTCTGAGGGTTCTGACTGTTCTGAGGGTTCTGGCTGTTCTGAGGGTTCTGACTGTTCTGAGGGTTCTGACTGTTCTGAGGGCTCTGACTGTTCTGAGTGTTCTGGCTGTTCTGAGGGTTCTGACTGTTCTGACTGTTCTGAGGGTTCTGACTATTCTGAGTGTTCTGAGGGTTCTGAATGTTCTGAGGTTTCTGACTGTTCTGACTGTCCTGAGGGTTCTGGCTGTTGTGAGGGTTCTGACTTGTCTGAGGGTTCTGGCTGTTCTGAGGGCTCTGACTGTTCTGACTGTTCTGAGGGTTCTGACTGTTCTGAGGGTTCTGACTGTTCTGGCTGTTCTGAGGGTTCTGACTGTTCTGAGTGTTCTGGCTGTTCTGAGGGTTCTGGCTGTTCTGACTGTTCTGAGGATTCTGACTGTTCTGACTGTACTGAGGGTTCTGGATGTTCTGAGGATTCTGACTGTTCTGACTGTTCTGAGGGTTCTCAATTTTCTGAGGGTTCTTACTGTTCTGAGTATTCGGGCTGTTCTGAGGGTTCTGACTGTTCAAAGGGTTCTGGCTGTTCTGAGGGTTCTGACTGCTCTGAGGGTTCTGACTGTTCTGAGGTTTCTGACAGTTCTGAGGGTTCTGGCTGTTCTGAGGATTCTGACTGTTCTGACTGTTCTGAGGGTTCTCAATGTTCTGAGGGTTCTGACTGTTCTGAGGGTTCTGGCTGTTCTGAGGGTTCTGACTGTTCTGAGGGTTCTGACTGTTCTGAGGGCTCTGACTGTTCTGAGTGTTCTGGCTGTTCTGAGGGTTCTGACTGTTCTGACTGTTCTGAGGATTCTGACTGTTCTGAGGATTCTGACTGTTCTGAGGTTTCTGGATGTTCTGAGGATTCTGACTGTTCTGACTGTTCTGAGGGTTCTCAATGTTCTGAGGGTTCTGACTGTTCTGACTGTTCTGAGTGTTCGGGCTGTTCTGAGGGTTCTGACTGTTCAAAGGGTCCTGGCTGTTCTGAGGGTTCTGACTGCTCTGAGGGTTCTGAGGGTTCTAACTGTTCTGAGGGTTCTGACTGTTCTGAGGATTCTGACTGTTCAGACTGTTTTGGCTGTTCTGGGGGTTCTGACTGTTCTGAGGGTTCTGGCTGTTCTGAGGGTTCTGACTGTTCTGACTGTTCTGAGGGTTCTGACTGTTCTGAGGGTTCTGGCTTTTCTGAGGGCTATGACTGTTCTGAGGGTTCTGGCTGTTCTGAGGGTTCTGACTGTTCTGGCTGTTCTGAGGGTTCTGACTGTTCTGAGATTTCTGACTGTTCTGACTGTTCTGACTGTTCTGAGGGCTCTGACTGTTCTGAGTGTTCTGGCTGTTCTGAGGGTTCTGACTGTTCTGACTGTTCTAAGGAATCTGACTGTTCTGAGGATTCTGACTGTTGTGACTGTTCTGAGGGTTCTGGCTGTTCTGAGGATTCTGACTGTTCTGAGGGTTCTGGCTGTTCTGACTGTTCTGAGGGTTCTGACTGTTCTGAGGGTTCTGGCTGTTCTGGGGGCTCTGACTGTTCTGAGGGTTCTGTCTGTTCTGAGGGTTCTGGCTGTTCTGACTGTTTTGAGGGTTCTGGCTGTTCTGAGGGTTCTGACTGTTCTGACTGTTCTGAGGGCTCTGACTGTTCTGAGTGTTCTGGCTGTTCTGAGGGTTCTGACTGTTCTGACTGTTCTGAGGATTCTGACTGTTCTGACTGTTCAGAGGGTTCTGGCTGTTCTGAGGATTCTGACTGTACTGACTGTTCTGAGGGTTCTCAATGTTCTGAGGGTTCTGACTGTTCTGAGGGTTCTGACTGTTCTGAGGGTTCTGGCTGTTCTGAGGGTTCTGACTGTTCTGAGGGTTCTGAGGGCTCTGACTGTTCTGAGTGTTCTGGCTGTTCTGAGGGTTCTGACTATTCTGAGGGTTCTGACTGTTCTGACTGTTCTGACTGTTCTGAGGGCTCTGACTGTTCTGAGTGTTCTGGCTGTTCTGGGGGTTCTGACTGTTCTGAATGTTCTGAGGATTCTGACTGTTCTGAGGATTCTGACTGTTCTGACTGTTCTGAGGGCTCTGACTGTTCTGAGTGTTCTGGCTGTTCTGAGGGTTCTGACTGTTCTGACTGTTCTTAGGATTCTGACTGTTCTGACTATTCTGAGGGTTCTGGCTGTTCTGAGGATTCTGACTGTTCTGACTGTTCTGAGGGTTCTCAATGTTCTGAGGGTTCTGACTGTTCTGAGGGTTCTGGCTGTTCTGAGGGTTCTGACTGTTCTGAGGGTTCTGACTGTTCTGAGGGCTCTGACTGTTCTGAGTGTTCTGGCTGTTCTGAGGGTTCTGACTGTTCTGACTGTTCTGAGGATTCTGACTGTTCTGAGGATTCTGACTGTTCTGAGGGTTCTGGATGTTCTGAGGATTCTGACTGTTCTGAGTGTTCTGAGGGTTCTCAATGTTCTGAGGGTTCTGACTGTTCTGACTGTTCTGAGTGTTCGGGCTGTTCTGAGGGTTCTGACTGTTCAAAGGGTCCTGGCTGTTCTGAGGGTTCTGACTGCTCTGAGGGTTCTGAGGGTTCTAACTGTTCTGAGGGTTCTGACTGTTCTGAGGATTCTGACTGTTCAGACTGTTTTGGCTGTTCTGGGGGTTCTGACTGTTCTGAGGGTTCTGGCTGTTCTGAGGGTTCTGACTGTTCTGACTGTTCTGAGGGTTCTGACTGTTCTGAGGGTTCTGGCTTTTCTGAGGGCTATGACTGTTCTGAGGGTTCTGGCTGTTCTGAGGGTTCTGACTGTTCTGGCTGTTCTGAGGGCTCTGACTGTTCTGAGTGTTCTGGCTGTTCTGAGGGTTCTGACTGTTCTGACTGTTCTAAGGAATCTGACTGTTCTGAGGGTTCTGGCTGTTCTGAGGATTCTGACTGTTCTGAGGGTTCTGGCTGTGCTGACTGTTCTGAGGGTTCTGACTGTTCTGAGGGTTCTGGCTGTTCTGGGGGCTCTGACTGTTCTGAGGGTTCTGTCTGTTCTGAGGGTTCTGGCTGTTCTGACTGTTTTGAGGGTTCTGGCTGTTCTGAGGGTTCTGACTGTTCTGACTGTTCTGACTGTTCTGAGGGCTCTGACAGTTCTGAGTGTTCTGGCTGTTCTGAGGGTTCTGACTGTTCTGACTGTTCTGAGGATTCTGACTGTTCTGACTGTTCTGAGGGTTCTGGCTGTTCTGAGGGTTCTGACTGTTCTGAGGGTTCTGAGGGCTCTGACTGTTCTGAGTGTTCTGGCTGTTCTGAGGGTTCTGACTATTCTGACTGTTCTGAGGATTCTGACTGTTCTGAGGATTCTGACTGTTCTGACTGTTCTGAGGGTTCTGGATGTTCTTAGGATTCTGACTGTTCTGACTGTTCTGTGGGTTCTCAATGTTCTGAGGGTTCTGACTGTTCTGAGTGTTCGGCTGTTCTGAGGGTTCTGACTGTTCAAAGGGTTCTGGCTGTTCTGAGGGTTCTGACTGCTCTGAGGGTTCTGAGGGTTCTGACTGTTCTGAGGGTTCTGACTGTTCAAAGGGTTCTGGCTGTTTTGAGGGTTCTGGCTGTTCTGAGGGTTCTGACTGTTCTGACTGTTCTGAGGGTTCTGACTGTTCTGAGGGTTCTGGCTTTTCTGAGGGCTATGACTGTTCTGAGGGTCTGGCTGTTCTGAGGGTTCTGACTGTTCTGGCTGTTCTGAGGGTTCTGACTGTTCTGACTGTTCTGAGGGCTCTGACTGTTCTGAGTGTTCTGGCTGTTCTGAGGGTTCTGACTGTTCTGACTGTTCTGAGGATTCTGACTGTTCTGAGGATTCTGACTGTTCTGACTGTTCTGAGGGGTCTGGCTGTTCTGAGGATTCTGACTGTTCTGAGGTTTCTGACTGTTCTGAGGGTTCTGGCTGTTCTGAGGGCTCTGACTGTTCTGAGGGTTCTGGCTGTTCCGAGGGTTGTGGCTGTTCTGACTGTTCTGAGGGTTCTGGCTGTCTGAGGGTTCTGACTGTTCTGACTGTTCTGAGGGCTCTGACTGTTCTGAGTGTTCTGGCTGTTCTGAGGGTTCTGGCTGTTCTGACTGTTCTGAGGATTCTGACTGTTCTGACTGTACTGAGGGTTCTGGATGTTCTGAGGATTCTGACTGTTCTGACTGTTCTGAGGGTTCTCAATGATGTGAGGGTTCTAACTGTTCTGAGGGTTCTGACTGTTCTGAGGGTTCTGGCTGTTCTGAGGGTTCTGACTGTTCTGAGGGTTCTGACTGTTCTGAGGGCTCTGACTGTTCTGAGTGTTCTGGCTGTTCTGAGGGTTCTGACTGTTCTGAGGATTCTGACTGTTCTGAGTATTCTGACTGTTCTGAGGGTTCTGGCTGTTCTGAGGATTCTGACTGTTCTGACTGTTCTGAGGGTTCTCAATTTTCTGAGGGTTCTTACTGTTCTGAGTATTCGGGCTGTTCTGAGGGTTCTGACTGTTCAAAGGGTTCTGGCTGTTCTGAGGGTTCTGACTGCTCTGAGGGTTCTGACTGTTCTGAGGTTTCTGACTGTTCTGAGGGTTCTGGCTGTTCTGATGGTTCTGACTGTTCTGAGTGTTCTGGCTGTTCTGAGGGTTCTGGCTGTTCTGACTGTTCTGAGGATTCTGACTGTTCTGAGGATTCTGACTGTTCTGATTGTTCTGAGGTTTCTGTCTGTTCTGAGGATTCTGACTGTTCTGACTGTTCTGACTGTTCTGAGTGTTCTGGCTGTTCTGAGGGTTCTGGCTGTTCTGACTGTTCTGAGGGTTCTGGCTGTTCTGAGGGTTCTGACTGCTCTGAGGGTTCTGACTGTTCTGAGGTTTCTGATTGTTCTGAGGGTTCTGGCTGTTCTGATGGTTCTGACTGTTCTGAGTGTTCTGGCTGTTCTGAGGGTTCTGGCTGTTCTGACTGTTCTGAGGATTCTGACTGTTCTGATTGTTCTGAGGTTTCTGTCTGTTCTGAGGATTCTGACTGTTCTGACTGTTCTGAGGGTTCTCAATGTTCTGAGAGTTCTGACTTTTCTGAGTGTTCGGGCTGTTCTGAGGGTTCTGACTGTTCAAAGGGTTCTGGCTGTTCTGAGGGTTCTGACTGCTCTGAGGGTTCTGAGGGTTCTGACTGTTCTGACTGTACTGAGGGTTCTGGATGTTCTGAGGATTCTGACTGTTCTGACTGTTCTGAGGGTTCTCAATGATGTGAGGGTTCTAACTGTTCTGAGGGTTCTGACTGTTCTGAGGGTTCTGGCTGTTCTGAGGGTTCTGACTGTTCTGAGGGTTCTGACTGTTCTGAGGGCTCTGACTGTTCTGAGTGTTCTGGCTGTTCTGAGGGTTCTGACTGTTCTGAGGATTCTGACTGTTCTGAGTATTCTGACTGTTCTGAGGGTTCTGGCTGTTCTGAGGATTCTGACTGTTCTGACTGTTCTGAGGGTTCTCAATTTTCTGAGGGTTCTTACTGTTCTGAGTATTCGGGCTGTTCTGAGGGTTCTGACTGTTCAAAGGGTTCTGGCTGTTCTGAGGGTTCTGACTGCTCTGAGGGTTCTGACTGTTCTGAGGTTTCTGACTGTTCTGAGGGTTCTGGCTGTTCTGATGGTTCTGACTGTTCTGAGTGTTCTGGCTGTTCTGAGGGTTCTGGCTGTTCTGACTGTTCTGAGGATTCTGACTGTTCTGAGGATTCTGACTGTTCTGATTGTTCTGAGGTTTCTGTCTGTTCTGAGGATTCTGACTGTTCTGACTGTTCTGACTGTTCTGAGTGTTCTGGCTGTTCTGAGGGTTCTGGCTGTTCTGACTGTTCTGGGGGTTCTGGCTGTTCTGAGGGTTCTGACTGCTCTGAGGGTTCTGACTGTTCTGAGGTTTCTGATTGTTCTGAGGGTTCTGGCTGTTCTGATGGTTCTGACTTTTCTGAGTGTTCTGGCTGTTCTGAGGGTTCTGGCTGTTCTGACTGTTCTGAGGATTCTGACTGTTCTGAGGATTCTGACTGTTCTGATTGTTCTGAGGTTTCTGTGTGTTCTGAGGATTCTGACTGTTCTGACTGTTCTGAGGGTTCTCAATGTTCTGAGAGTTCTGACTTTTCTGAGTGTTCGGGCTGTTCTGAGGGTTCTGACTGTTCAAAGGGTTCTGGCTGTTCTGAGGGTTCTGACTGCTCTGAGGGTTCTGAGGGTTCTGACTGTTCTGAGGGTTCTGGCTGTTCTGAGGATTCTGACTGTTCTGAGGTTTCTGACTGTTCTGAGGGTTCTGGCTGTTCTGAGGGCTCTGACTGTTCTGAGGGTTCTGAGTGTTCTGGCTGTTCCGAGGGTTGTGGCTGTTCTGACTGTTCTGAGTGTTTTGGCTTTTCTGAGGGTTCTGACTGTTCTGAGGATTCTGACTGTTCTGAGGATTCTGACTGTTCAGACTGATGTGGCTGTTCTGGGGGTTCTGACTGTTCTGAGGGTTCTGGCTGTTCTGAGGGTTCTGACTGTTCTGAGTGTTCTGAGTGTTCTGAGTATTCTGACTGTTCTGAGGGTTCTGGGGTTTCTGAGGGTTCTGGCTGTTCTGACTGTTCTGAGGGTTTTGACTGTTCTGAGGATTCTGACTGTTCTGAGTGTTCTGGCTGTTCTGACTGTTCTGAGGATACTGACTGTTCTGAAGATTCTGACTGTTCTGAGGGTTCTGGCTGTTCTGACTGTTCTGAGGGTTCTGACTGTTCTGAGGGTTCTGGCTGTTCTGAGGGCTCTGACTGTTATGAAGGTTCTGGCTGTTCTGAGGGTTCTGGCTGTTCTAACTGTTCTGAGGGTTCTGACTGTTCTGAGGGTTCTGACTGTTCTGCGGGTTCTGACTGTTCTGAGGGCTCTGACTGTTCTGAGTGTTCTGGCTGTTCTGAGGGTTCTGACTGTTCTGACTGTTCTGAGGATTCTGACTGTTCTGAGGATTCTGACTGTTCTGAGGATACTGACTGTTCTGAGGGTTCTGGCTGTTCTGAGGGTTCTGACTGTTCTGAGGATTCTGACTGTTCTGACTGTTCTGAGGGTTCTGGCTGTTCTGAGGATTCTGACTGTTCTGACTGTTCTGAGGGTTCTCAATGTTCTGAGGGTTGTTACTGTTCTGAGTATTCGGGCTGTTCTGAGGGTTCTGACTGTTCAAATGGTTCTGGCTGTTCTGAGGGTTCTGGCTGTTCTGAGGGTTCTGACTGTTCTGACTGTTCTGAGTGTTCTGGCTGTTCTGGGGGTTCTGACTGTTCTGAATTTTCTGAGGATTCTGACTGTTCTGAGGATTCTGACTGTTCTGACTGTTCTGAGGGCTCTGACTGTTCTGAGTGTTCTGGCTGTTCTGAGGGTTCTGACTGTTCTGACTGTTCTTAGGATTCTGACTGTTCTGACTATTCTGAGGGTTCTGGCTGTTCTGAGGATTCTGACTGTTCTGACTGTTCTGAGGGTTCTCAATGTTCTGAGGGTTCTGACTGTTCTGAGGGTTCTGGCTGTTCTGAGGGTTCTGACTGTTCTGAGGGTTCTGACTGTTCTGAGGGCTCTGACTGTTCTGAGTGTTCTGGCTGTTCTGAGGGTTCTGACTGTTCTGACTGTTCTGAGGATTCTGACTGTTCTGAGGATTCTGACTGTTCTGAGGGTTCTGGATGTTCTGAGGATTCTGACTGTTCTGACTGTTCTGAGGGTTCTCAATGTTCTGAGGGTTCTGACTGTTCTGACTGTTCTGAGTGTTCGGGCTGTTCTGAGGGTTCTGACTGTTCAAAGGGTCCTGGCTGTTCTGAGGGTTCTGACTGCTCTGAGGGTTCTGAGGGTTCTAACTGTTCTGAGGGTTCTGACTGTTCTGAGGATTCTGACTGTTCAGACTGTTTTGGCTGTTCTGGGGGTTCTGACTGTTCTGAGGGTTCTGGCTGTTCTGAGGGTTCTGACTGTTCTGACTGTTCTGAGGGTTCTGACTGTTCTGAGGGTTCTGGCTTTTCTGAGGGCTATGACTGTTCTGAGTGTTCTGGCTGTTCAGAGGGTTCTGACTGTTCTGACTGTTCTAAGGAATCTGACTGTTCTGAGGATTCTGACTGTTCTGACTGTTCTGAGGGTTCTGGCTGTTCTGAGGATTCTGACTGTTCTGAGGGTTCTGGCTGTGCTGACTGTTCTGAGGGTTCTGACTGTTCTGAGGGTTCTGGCTGTTCTGGGGGCTCTGACTGTTCTGAGGGTTCTGTCTGTTCTGAGGGTTCTGGCTGTTCTGACTGTTTTGAGGGTTCTGGCTGTTCTGAGGGTTCTGACTGTTCTGACTGTTCTGACTGTTCTGAGGGCTCTGACTGTTCTGAGTGTTCTGGCTGTTCTGAGGGTTCTGACTGTTCTGACTGTTCTGAGGATTCTGACTGTTCTGACTGTTCTGAGGGTTCTGGCTGTTCTGAGGGTTCTGACTGTTCTGAGGGTTCTGGGGGCTCTGACTGTTCTGAGTGTTCTGGCTGTTCTGAGGGTTCTGACTATTCTGACTGTTCTGAGGATTCTGACTGTTCTGAGGATTCTGACTGTTCTGACTGTTCTGAGGGTTCTGGATGTTCTTAGGATTCTGACTGTTCTGACTGTTCTGTGGGTTCTCAATGTTCTGAGGGTTCTGACTGTTCTGAGTGTTCGGCTGTTCTGAGGGTTCTGACTGTTCAAAGGGTTCTGGCTGTTCTGAGGGTTCTGACTGCTCTGAGGGTTCTGAGGGTTCTGACTGTTCTGAGGGTTCTGACTGTTCAAAGGGTTCTGGCTGTTTTGAGGGTTCTGGCTGTTCTGAGGGTTCTGACTGTTCTTACTGTTCTGAGGGTTCTGACTGTTCTGAGGGTTCTGGCTTTTCTGAGGGCTATGACTGTTCTGAGGGTCTGGCTGTTCTGAGGGTTCTGACTGTTCTGGCTGTTCTGAGGGTTCTGACTGTTCTGACTGTTCTGAGGGCTCTGACTGTTCTGAGTGTTCTGGCTGTTCTGAGGGTTCTGACTGTTCTGACTGTTCTGAGGATTCTGACTGTTCTGAGGATTCTGACTGTTCTGAGGTTTCTGACTGTTCTGAGGGTTCTGGCTGTTCTGAGGGCTCTGACTGTTCTGAGGGTTCTGGCTGTTCCGAGGGTTGTGGCTGTTCTGACTGTTCTGAGGGTTCTGGCTGTCTGAGGGTTCTGACTGTTCTGACTGTTCTGAGGGCTCTGACTGTTCTGAGTGTTCTGGCTGTTCTGAGGGTTCTGGCTGTTCTGACTGTTCTGAGGATTCTGACTGTTCTGACTGTACTGAGGGTTCTGGATGTTCTGAGGATTCTGACTGTTCTGACTGTTCTGAGGGTTCTCAATGATGTGAGGGTTCTAACTGTTCTGAGGGTTCTGACTGTTCTGAGGGTTCTGGCTGTTCTGAGGGTTCTGACTGTTCTGAGGGTTCTGACTGTTCTGAGGGCTCTGACTGTTCTGAGTGTTCTGGCTGTTCTGAGGGTTCTGACTGTTCTGAGGATTCTGACTGTTCTGAGTATTCTGACTGTTCTGAGGGTTCTGGCTGTTCTGAGGATTCTGACTGTTCTGACTGTTCTGAGGGTTCTCAATTTTCTGAGGGTTCTTACTGTTCTGAGTATTCGGGCTGTTCTGAGGGTTCTGACTGTTCAAAGGGTTCTGGCTGTTCTGAGGGTTCTGACTGCTCTGAGGGTTCTGACTGTTCTGAGGTTTCTGACTGTTCTGAGGGTTCTGGCTGTTCTGATGGTTCTGACTGTTCTGAGTGTTCTGGCTGTTCTGAGGGTTCTGGCTGTTCTGACTGTTCTGAGGATTCTGACTGTTCTGAGGATTCTGACTGTTCTGATTGTTCTGAGGTTTCTGTCTGTTCTGAGGATTCTGACTGTTCTGACTGTTCTGACTGTTCTGAGTGTTCTGGCTGTTCTGAGGGTTCTGGCTGTTCTGACTGTTCTGAGGGTTCTGGCTGTTCTGAGGGTTCTGACTGCTTTGAGGGTTCTGACTGTTCTGAGGTTTCTGATTGTTCTGAGGGTTCTGGCTGTTCTGATGGTTCTGACTGTTCTGAGTGTTCTGGCTGTTCTGAGGGTTCTGGCTGTTCTGACTGTTCTGAGGATTCTGACTGTTCTGAGGATTCTGACTGTTCTGATTGTTCTGAGGTTTCTGTCTGTTCTGAGGATTCTGACTGTTCTGACTGTTCTGAGGGTTCTCAATGTTCTGAGAGTTCTGACTTTTCTGAGTGTTCGGGCTGTTCTGAGGGTTCTGACTGTTCAAAGGGTTCTGGCTGTTCTGAGGGTTCTGACTGCTCTGAGGGTTCTGAGGGTTCTGACTGTTCTGACTGTACTGAGGGTTCTGGATGTTCTGAGGATTCTGACTGTTCTGACTGTTCTGAGGGTTCTCAATGATGTGAGGGTTCTAACTGTTCTGAGGGTTCTGACTGTTCTGAGGGTTCTGGCTTTTCTGAGGGTTCTGACTGTTCTGAGGGTTCTGACTGTTCTGAGGGCTCTGACTGTTCTGAGTGTTCTGGCTGTTCTGAGGGTTCTGACTGTTCTGAGGATTCTGACTGTTCTGAGTATTCTGACTGTTCTGAGGGTTCTGGCTGTTCTGAGGATTCTGACTGTTCTGACTGTTCTGAGGGTTCTCAATTTTCTGAGGGTTCTTACTGTTCTGAGTATTCGGGCTGTTCTGAGGGTTCTGACTGTTCAAAGGGTTCTGGCTGTTCTGAGGGTTCTGACTGCTCTGAGGGTTCTGACTGTTCTGAGGTTTCTGACTGTTCTGAGGGTTCTGGCTGTTCTGATGGTTCTGACTGTTCTGAGTGTTCTGGCTGTTCTGAGGGTTCTGGCTGTTCTGACTGTTCTGAGGATTCTGACTGTTCTGAGGATTCTGACTGTTCTGATTGTTCTGAGGTTTCTGTCTGTTCTGAGGATTCTGACTGTTCTGACTGTTCTGACTGTTCTGAGTGTTCTGGCTGTTCTGAGGGTTCTGGCTGTTCTGACTGTTCTGAGGGTTCTGGCTGTTCTGAGGGTTCTGACTGCTCTGAGGGTTCTGACTGTTCTGAGGTTTCTGATTGTTCTGAGGGTTCTGGCTGTTCTGATGGTTCTGACTTTTCTGAGTGTTCTGGCTGTTCTGAGGGTTCTGGCTGTTCTGACTGTTCTGAGGATTCTGACTGTTCTGAGGATTCTGACTGTTCTGATTGTTCTGAGGTTTCTGTCTGTTCTGAGGATTCTGACTGTTCTGACTGTTCTGAGGGTTCTCAATGTTCTGAGAGTTCTGACTTTTCTGAGTGTTCGGGCTGTTCTGAGGGTTCTGACTGTTCAAAGGGTTCTGGCTGTTCTGAGGGTTCTGACTGCTCTGAGGGTTCTGAGGGTTCTGACTGTTCTGAGGGTTCTGGCTGTTCTGAGGATTCTGACTGTTCTGAGGTTTCTGACTGTTCTGAGGGTTCTGGCTGTTCTGAGGGCTCTGACTGTTCTGAGGGTTCTGAGTGTTCTGGCTGTTCCGAGGGTTGTGGCTGTTCTGACTGTTCTGAGTGTTTTGGCTTTTCTGAGGGTTCTGACTGTTCTGAGGATTCTGACTGTTCTGAGGATTCTGACTGTTCAGACTGATTTGGCTGTTCTGGGGGTTCTGACTGTTCTGAGGGTTCTGGCTGTTCTGAGGGTTCTGACTGTTCTGAGTGTTCTGAGTGTTCTGAGTATTCTGACTGTTCTGAGGGTTCTGGGGTTTCTGAGGGTTCTGGCTGTTCTGACTGTTCTGAGGGTTTTGACTGTTCTGAGGATTCTGACTGTTCTGAGTGTTCTGGCTGTTCTGACTGTTCTGAGGATACTGACTGTTCTGAAGATTCTGACTGTTCTGAGGGTTCTGGCTGTTCTGACTGTTCTGAGGGTTCTGACTGTTCTGAGGGTTCTGGCTGTTCTGAGGGCTCTGACTGTTATGAAGGTTCTGGCTGTTCTGAGGGTTCTGGCTGTTCTAACTGTTCTGAGGGTTCTGACTGTTCTGAGGGTTCTGACTGTTCTGCGGGTTCTGACTGTTCTGAGGGCTCTGACTGTTCTGAGTGTTCTGGCTGTTCTGAGGGTTCTGACTGTTCTGACTGTTCTGAGGATTCTGACTGTTCTGAGGATTCTGACTGTTCTGAGGGTTCTGGCTGTTCTGAGGGTTCTGGCTGTTATGAGGGTTCTGACTGTTCTGAGGGTTCTGGCTGTTCTGAGGGTTCTGACTGTTCTGAGGATTCTGACTGTTCTGACTGTTCTGAGGGTTCTGGCTGTTCTGAGGATTCTGACTGTTCTGACTGTTCTGAGGGTTCTCAATGTTCTGAGGGTTGTTACTGTTCTGAGTATTCGGGCTGTTCTGAGGGTTCTGACTGTTCAAATGGTTCTGGCTGTTCTGAGGGTTCTGGCTGTTCTGAGGGTTCTGACTGCTCTGACTGTTCTGAGGGTTCTGACTGTTCTGAGGATTCTGACTGTTCAGACTGTTCTGGCTGTTCTGAGGGTTCTGACTGTTCTGAGGGTTCTGACTGTTCTGAGGGTTCTGGCTGTTCTGAGGGTTCTGACTGTTCTGACTGTTCTGAGGGTTCTGACTATTCTGAGTGTTCTGAGGGTTCTGAATGTTCTGAGGTTTCTGACTGTTCTGACTGTCCTGAGGGTTCTGGCTGTTGTGAGGGTTCTGACTTGTCTGAGGGTTCTGGCTGTTCTGAGGGCTCTGACTGTTCTGACTGTTCTGAGGGTTCTGACTGTTCTGAGGGTTCTGACTGTTCTGGCTGTTCTGAGGGTTCTGACTGTTCTGAGTGTTCTGACTGTTCTGAGGGTTCTGCCACCGCTGCAGTCGTCATGTTGTACCTCTCTGGTCTAAAGAGACAGGCATGCTGCAGTCGTGATGTTGTTCTGGTCAGTGCCTAACTAACTTGCTATCTACTGTTGTCATTCACAGTGTCTTGGAGTGCTAATCTAGGATAAGCTTTGCTTTTGATACTACAATGAATGTTCTTAGAGGACAGATCTACAGCAGCACTGGCAGCATGCTGAGACCTGGCAGTGTGCTGAGTCCTGGCAGTGTGCTGAGTCCTGGCAGTGTGCTGAGTCCTGGCAGTGTGCTGAGACCTGGCAGCGTCAAACACACCAACACAGTGATGAAGAGGAAACAACACACCAACACAGTGATGAAGAGGGCAAGACACACCAACACAGTGATGAAGAGGGCACGATACACCAACACAGTGATGAAGAGGGCACGACACACCAACACAGTGATGAAGAGGGCACAACACAGGGATGAAGAGGGCACGACACACCAACACAGTGATGAAGAGGGCATGACACACCAACACAGTGATGAAGAGGGCACGACACAGTGATGAAGAGGGCACGACACACCAACACAGTGATGAAGAGGGCACGACACACCAACACAGTCATGAAGAGGGCACGACACACCAACACAGTGATGAAGAGGGCACGACACACCAACACAGTGATGAAGAGGGCACGACACACCAACACAGTGATGAAGAGGGCACCACACACCAACACAGTGATGAAGAGGGCACCACACACCAACACAGTGATGAAGAGGGCACCACACACCAACACAGTGATGAAGAGGGCATGACACACCAACACAGTGATGAAGAGGGCACCGTCTCTTCCACCTCAGGAGCCTGAAAATCTTTATAAGATATCCCGCTATGCCCTCTGACTAACCATCAAACAGGCAAAGCTTCAATACAGGACTAAGATCGAATCTTACTTCACCAGCTCCGACGCTCGTCGGATGTGGCAGGGCTTGCAAACTATTACAGACTACATAGGGAAGCACAGCCGAGAGCTTCCCAGTGACACGAGCCTACCAGATGAGCTACATTAATTCTATGCTCGCTTCGAGGCTAGTAACACTGAAACATGCATGAGAGCATCAGCTGTTCCAGACAACTGTGTTATCACTCTCTCCACAGCCGATGTGAGTAAGACCTTTAAACAGGTCAACATTCAAAATGCCGCAGGGCCAGACGGATTACCAGGACGAGTACTTGAGCATGCGCTGACTAACTGGCAAGTGTCTTCACTGACATTTTCAACCTCTCCCCGACAGAGTCTGTAATACCAACATGTTTCAAGCAGACCATCATAGTCCCTGTGCCCAAGAACACTAAGGTAACCTGCCTAAATGACTACCGACACGTAGCACTCATATCTGTAGCCATGAAGTACTTTGAAAGGCTGGTCATGGCTCACATCAACACCATTATCCCAGAAACCCTAGACCCACTCCAATTTGCAAACCGCCCCAACAGATCCAACAGATCTTTTGCACTCCACACTGCCCTTTCCCACCTGGACAAAAGGAACACCTATGTGAGAATGCTGTTCATTGACTACAGCTCAGCGTTCAACACCATAGTGCCCTCAAAGCTCATCACTAAGCTAAGGACCCTGGGACTAAACACCTCCCTCTTCAACTGTATCCTGGACTTCCTGACGGGCCGCCCCCAGGTGGTAAGGGTAGGTAACAACTGCCACTCTGATCCTCAGCACGGGGGCGCCCTGGGGGGTGCGTGCTCAGTCCCCTCCTGTACTCCCTGTTTACTCATGACTGCATGGCCAGGCACGACTCTAACACCATCATTAAGTTTGCCGATGACACAGCAGTGGTAGGCCTGATCACCGACAACAATGAGACAGCCTATAGGGAGGTCAGAGACCTGGCCGTGTATTGCCGGGACAACAACCTCTCCCTCAACGTGATCAAGACCAAGGAGATGATTGTGGACTACAGTAAAAGGAGGACTGAGCACGCCCCCATTCTCATCGACTGGGCTGTAGTGGAGCAGGTTGAGTGCTTCAGGTTCCTTGGTGTCCACATCACCAACAAACTTTCATGGTCCAAACACACCAAGACAGTCGTGAAGAGGGCACGACAACACCTTTTCCCCCTCAGGAGACTGAAAAGAATTGGCATGGGTCCCCAGATCCTCATAATGTTCTACAGCTGCACCATCGAGAGCATCCTGACCGGTTTTATCACCTCCTGGTATGGCAACTGTTCGTAGAGGGTAGTGCGTATGGCCCAATACATCACTGGGGCCAAGATTCCTGCCATCCAGGACCTATATACTAGGCGGTGTCAGAGGAAGGCCAAAGATATTGTCAGACTCCAGTCACCTAAGTCATAGACTGTTCTCTCTGCTACCTCATGGCAAGAGATACTAGCGCCAAGTCTAGGTCCAAAAGGCTCCATAACAGCTTCTACCCCCATGCTATAAGACTGCTGAACAATTAATAAAATGGCCACTATTTATATTGACCCCCTCTATCTATGCATAGCCACTTTACCCCTACCTACAAGTACAAATTACCTCGACTAACCATTAGGGGTAAAGTGACTATGGGATGAGTTGGACCGCAGAGTGAAGGAAAAGCAGCAAACAAGGGCTCAGCATATGTGGGAACTCTTTCAAGACTGTTGGAAAAGCATTCCAGGTGAAGCTGGTTGAGAGAATGCCAAGAGTGTGCAAAAGTTGTCATCAAGGCAAAGGGTGGCTACTTTGAAGAATCTAAAATCTAAAATATATTTTGATGTGTTTAACACTGTTTTGGTTATTTCATAGTTTTGATGTCTTCACTATTATTCTACAATGTAGAAAATAGTACAAATAAAGAAAAACCCTTGAATGAGTAGGTGCGTCCAAACTTTTGACTGGTTCTGTATATATATATATATATATATATATATATATATATATATATATATATATCTACCAATAGTTGCTTTGCGAGGCATTGGAAAACCTCCCTGGTCTTTGTGGTTGAATCTGTGTTTGAAATTCACTGCTCGACTGAGGGATCTTACAGATAATTGTATGTGTGGGGTACAGTGATGAGGTAGTCATTCAAAAATCATGTTAAACACTATTATTGCACAGAGAGTGAGTCCAGGCAATGTATTATGTGAGTTGTCATGTACATTTTTACTCCTGAACGTGCGTAGGCTTGCCATAACAAAGGGGTTGAACACTTATTGACTCAAGACATTTTGGATTTTAATTTCTAAAAACATGATTCCACTTTGACATTATGAGGTACTGTGTGTAGGCCAGTGACACACAATCTCAATTTAATCCATTTAAATTCAGCCTGTAACACAAAATGTGGAAAAAGTCAAGGAGTGTGAATACTTCTGAAGGCACTGTACCAAAATAAAATAAACACCAAGTCAAAGCGTCTTAACAGGGCATTGGGCCACTACAGCTTGTGATCTAAGCCTTCTGCCCACCAGGCCAAGCCAGGGATAGAGAACATGTTTTCATTATCTTCTTGGGAGGGCAACAGTGCATTATTAGATAATTCATACACAAACAGCTTCTCTCACTAGACATCTTTGGAGAGACAACTGGAGGGAGGATGGAGGGTGGCACAGAGGAGGAGGGCTTTCAAACCTTGGCTACAGCACTGAATAGTCAGTCCTCAGGCATGCTTGTAGCCCAGTCAAGTATGGATACTGCATGGAAGACATAAAAGAAGACAACGTCATGAACAAACAACATGAGGAAGGTGTTACAGTGCATCTTAACAGGACAGACCTTACAGACTCTGGACCACAGGCAAACAACACAACATACCGCCTACACAAGCAAAAAGAATAATTGTTAATCTAAATATTTACTCACTATGTGTAAAACACATCTCTTGTTCCCTATCAGCTCTTCAAGATGGCGCCGACAAAGAGAGAGTTGCCTCGCTTCTACTCCTTAGGAAACTATGCAGTAATTTTTTTTAAATGTATTATTTCTTACATTGTTAGCCCAGAAAATCTTAAGTGTTATTACATACAGCCGGGAAGAACTATTGGATATCAGAGCGACATCAACTTACCAACATTACGACCAGGAATAGGACTTTCACGAAGCGGATCCTTTGTTCGAACTACCCAAGGCATTCAAACTGTTTCCAGAGGCTGACCCAAAACAACGTCGCCACAGGAGAGGTAGACGGAGCGGCCTTCTGGTCAGACTTCGGAGGCGCGCACACCACCCACAGCTTCTGAGTATTTTACTCGCTAATGTCCAGTCTCTAGATAACAACTGTCGTGACGTTGTATTAGTTAATGTGACGACTGTTGCTCATCGAATGATTAACGGTTTATAATTGCGTGATTAAATGAATTAAGCAATGAATCAAGCAATTATTAACTCATTAACCTGGGGCACCATGGGAACATTATTTTGATTGAGTTTCTATTTCCCAAATTAACTCAAAGGATATCAGAATATCGATTTTACAACAGTCGCCAAATTAATCCATTTCCTCTACAGTCTCATTCTGAACGTTGCATAATCCGGGAATCTGCACGGACCCGGGCTTCACCAATGAGTTTACCACACCAATCTTAGTTGATTATTTATTTACTAGCAAGCTAAAATGATGATAAAAATACACATACACAAAACACAGTCTAGCTATTGATTAGGACTTAGTATAACGGGCAAACACACTATGGCGCGTGTTACCCAAAATGGGGATTTAAAAGAGAGAGAAACAAAGGAAGTACACGAGAGAAATTTACATTTGGGTTCATTTGTCAGCTATGCTTATTTAAACCTAGCCTTGCCCCGAACTGCCGCTCTTATGGGTCAGAATATAATGATGTAATTACGTGTTGGAGGTCTCAGGTGGGAAGCTCCGCGTGGATCGTTTAGGCTTCTCAATGACGCACTTCTCCGGCGCAACTCTCTGGTTGTCCTCACGATGTCAGTGTCCTTCTTGGCTAAGTGGTCTGATCCCTCACCCTTGATCTGAAAGGGGTCTTCTGAGGACAGACAGCTCTGTAGCTCAGAGCTCACAGCTTCGGACTCGAACGGTGTCGATACCACGATTTAATGGAGAGTGGAGGCTGGGTGGTTCGGCTTGAATTCACCCGCTTAGACACAGCTACTCGTCCGTAGCTCGTGTAGAAAATATTTCTTTGTCTTCAACCTTGTGTTTCGTTTTGGGGTTCGTTGACTTTGTTAGACCTTCGCTGCAGCTTGGGGTCAATTAGTCTGATATGTTAATTCTTCACTCTCCTGTCACTCTCGGGTCAGAAGTGGGTGTAACCGCCTTTAGGGCAATTCTCTGGGCGGACCAAGTAAAGGGGCAAGGCCTAGATTTGACTAAAATCCAATTTTAGACACTAACTTCACATTTCATCTTTACCAAAACATTCTGTTTGATTTGGATATTTTCCACACAACGTACAATGTATAAACATCAGGCATATACTGGGAAAACTCTTAAAGGTACAATGTTTTCATAATAACGTCATCTCTTAACCTTTAAAAGCAATACAAAAGTTACATACATTTTAATATTCCACCTCTCGTCATGACCACCATTGTGGCTGACGGAAACCATTGTTCCAAAGTCCCTTTATTGCATGTTTAATGTTCTGAGGCCAGTTCTCCATTGTTAGGACAAAGGAATTTCTCTGTGGCCTAAGGTTTGTTATGGGCATGAGGTGTCATAAAACCCCCACATCTTCAGACCCCTAGTTCTCCTCCTCTGTTGGGGGTTTGGGAGATAATCTGTAGGGTGGTGGTCTCCTGTACCCTGACCTGATCAGGACAGTCATGACACAACGTAGACAAAATTCCGGCTAGGGTTGCTTTCCGGAGAGACATCCGGGATTGTAACATACTCTGTTTCACTGAAACATGGCTCTCTGGGGACATGCTGTTGGAGTCGGTACAGCCACTGGGATTCTTTATGCGTCGCGCCAACAAAATAAACATCTCTCAGGGAAGAAGAAAGGCAGGGGTTTTTGTTTCATGATTAACGACTCATGGTGTAATTGTAACAACATACAGGAACTCACCGGACCTAGAATTCCTCAGAATCAAATGCCGTCTGTATTATCTCCAAGAGAATTCTCGTTGGTTATTGTCACTGCGGTGTATATCCCCCCCAAGTCGACACCGCGATGGCCCTCAAGGAACTCCACTGGACTCTATGCAAACTGTAAATCATACATCCGGTGGCTGCATTTATTGTAGCTGGGGATTTTAACAAAGCAAATTTGAGAACAAGGCTACCTAAATTCTATCAGCATCTCGATTGTAGTACCTGGGCTGGCAAAACTCTGGATCACTGCTACTCTAAATTTCATGATGCACACAAGGCCGTCCCCCGCCCTCCGTTCGGCAAATTCGACCACATCTCCATTTTGCTTCTCCCATCCTATAGGCAGAAACTCAAACAGGATGTATCCGTGACTAGGACCTTTCAACGCTGGTCTGACCAATCGTAATCCATGCTTCAAGATTGTTTTGATCACACGGACTGGGACATGTTCCGGGTAGCCTCAGAGAATAATATAGATTTACACGCTGATTCTGTGAGTGAGTTTATAAGGAACTGTATAGGATATGTTCTTCCCACTGTGACTATTAAAACCTACACTAACCGGAAACCGTGGATAGATGGCGGTATTTGCACAAAATTAAAAGTGCTAACCACCGCATCTTACCACGGAAAGATGACCAGGAATATGGCTGAATACAAACAGTGTAGTTATTCCCTCCGCAAGGCAATCAAACAAGCGAAGCGTCAGTAAAGGGACAAAGTTTGTCGCAATTCAACTGCTCAGACACGAGACGTATGGGGCAGGGTCTACAGGTAATCACGGACTACAAAAAGAAAACCAGCTACGTATTGCTTCCAGACAAACTAAACACCTTCTTTGGCCGCTTTGAGGAAATTACAGTACCACCGACGTGGCCCGCTACCAAGGACTGCGGCCTACCCTCTCCTTCTCCGTGGCCGACGTGAGTAAGACATTTATACGTGTTAACCCTTGCAAGGATTTTGGCCCAGACGGCATCCCTAACCGCGTCCTCAGAGCATGCACAGACCAGCTGGCATATACAATCTCTCCCTATCCCAGTCTGCTGTCCTCACATGCTACAAGATGTCCACAATTGTTCCTGTACCCAAGAAGGCAAAGATAACTGAACTAAATGACTATCACTCCGTAGCACTCACTGCTGTCATCATGAAGTGCTACGATAGACTAGTCAAGGATCATATCACCTCCACCTTACCTGTCACCCTAGACCCACTGCAATTTGCTTACCGCCCCAATAGGTCCACAGGCGATGCAATCGCCATCACACTGCACACTGCCCTATCCCATCTGGACTAGAGGAATACCTATGTAGGAATGCTGTTCATTGAGTACAGCTCAACATTCAACACCATAGTACCCTCCAAGCTCATCATTAAGCTCGGGGCCCTGGGTCTCAACCCCACCCTGTGCGATTGGGTCCTGGACTTCCTGACGGGCCGCCCCCAGGTGGTGAAGGTAGGAAACAACATCTCCACTTCGCTGATCCTCAACACTGGGGCCCCACAAGGGTGCATGCTCAGCCCCCCCCCCCCCCTGTACTCCCTGTTCACCCATGACTGCGTGGCCATGCACGCTTCCAACTTGATTGTCAAGCTGGCAGACGACACAACAGTAGAAGGCTTGATCACCAACAACAACGAGACAGCCTATAGAGAGGAGGTGAGGTCACTCGGAGTGTGGTGTCAGGAAAACAGCCTCTCACTCAACGTCAACAAAACAAAAGAGATGATTGTGGACTTCTGGAAACAGCAGAGGGAGCACCCCGCTATCAACATCGAAGGGACAGTAGTGGAGAAGGTGGAAAGTTTCAAGTTCCACGGACAAACTGAAATGGTCCACCCACACAAACAGTGTGGTGAAGAAGGTGCAACAGCGCCTCTCCAACCTCAGGAGGCTGAAGAAATTTGACTTGTCACCTAAAACCCTCACAAACTTCTAAAGATGCACAATTGAGAGCATCCTGTCGAGCTGGTACTGCTACTGCCTGGTACGGCAACTGCACGTCGCATCACCGGGGGCAAACTACTTGCCCTCCAGGACACCTACAGCACCCGATTTCACATGAAGGCCAAAATGATCATCAAGGTCAACAACCACCCGAGCCATTGCCTGTTCACCCCGTTACCATCCAGAAGGCGAGGTCAGTACAGGTGCATCAAAGCTGGGGCCGAGAGACTGAAAAACAGCTTCTATCTCATGGCCATCAGACTGTTAAACAGCCGTCACTTAGACAGAGGCTGCTGCCTACATACAGACTTGAAATCATTGGCCACTTTAATAAATGGAACACTAGTCACTATTAATGCCACTTTAATAATGATGTTTACATATCTTGGACTATCCGTCCCAGATGTATACACTGTATTTTATAACAGCTGTTGCTTTCCATCTATGCCGGTTGGTCATGGACCATCCATATATTTTTATGTACATATTCTTATTCATTCCTTTACACTTGTGTGTATAAGGTAGTTGTTGTGGAATTGTTAGATTACTTGTTTGATATTACTGCACGGTCGGAACTAGAAGCACAGCATTTCGCTACACTCACATTAACATCTGCTAACCATGTGTATGTGACCAATACAATTTGATATGATTTGATATTAATGATAGAAATGCTGCTGTTTTACAGAACTAAAATCCTTCCATTCCTCTATTCATTCCTGGGTTCTTCACTGGTGGTGAACTGGAAAGCAGCGTTAGAGTTCTTGAAGGATCTAACTAATGTCGAACCATGTGTTTAACCCAGGACTGCTGTCTGTTCAAAGCCCTCAGCTGTTAGACATGACATCTATTGAATGTTGTAGTTTCTGTCTGGACCAAACTCAGAGAGATATATACACGGGGCACTATAGGAACTCTGGGGGTTATTGTATCCGTTTTTCGGTACATAAAGACATCACACCTGAGTTTTCAAGCCCCCCCCCCCCCCAGTATGTTCAGTCTCTCTCTGATTTGAAGCTGCAGCACATTAAAATGTGTTGCTATTATGAATTCATCTTGGAACAACAGCTGTTTTAAAAGCCCCATTAAGCAGGTCAGAGCCAGGGAGCAGCCATATGGTGGTCTGCTGACTGAGGCCTACAACCAGGCCGTGACTTCACTACTAATGGATGCATTGTTCTACGGACACTACGTTTCTTTCTCCTATTTCCTAGTAAAAAGATCTCTGTTTAATTGTGTAACATAGATGTGGTTGGATCAGCTTCTTTTCATCCACCTGGTCAGGTCAGCAGCTAAAGGTCAAGTGAGAAAGTTCCTTTTTTAGGTGCACAGCTGTTCCCCTCCTCTCCTCTCTGCAAATGTTTTCTCTGCTGTTGTGTCAACTCAATAACACCCACCCCCCTTCCTGTCGTTCAGATCAGCCAGCCTATTGGTGGTCCCAGCAGTGAACCCCCCCTCCTGTCGATCAGATCAGCCAGTCTATTGGTGGTCCCAGCAGTGAACCCCCCCTCCTGTCGATCAGATCAGCCAGTCTATTGGTGGTCCCAGCAGTGATCTGGGTCTAACCATCTAGAGACAGTGTGTTCAGTGTGTTCTAGAAGTCAGGGTGTTCTAGAGATCAGGGTGTTCTAGAGGTCATTGTGTTCTAGAGGTCAGTGTGTTCTAGAGATCAGGGTGTTCTAGAGGTCAGGGTGTTCTAGAGGTCAGTGTGTTCTAGAGAACAGTGTGTTCTAGAGATCAGGGTGTTCTAGAGGTCAGGATGTTCTAGAGGTCATTGTGTTCTAGAGGTCAGTGTGTTCTAGAGATCAGGGTGTTCTAGAGGTCAGGGTGTTCTAGAGGTCAGTGTGTTCTAGAGAACAGTGTGTTCTAGAGGTCAGGGTGTTCTATAGATCAGGGTGTTCTAGAAGTCAGTGTGTTTTAGAGGTCAGTGTGTTCTAGAGATCAGGGTGTTCTAGAGGTCAGGGTGTTCTAGAGGTCAGGGTGTTCTAGAGTTCAGACCTGTGCCTGTCCTTTACCTCCTGTTGTTGTCAAGACAGCGTTCTAGTGAAAGGGTTGATCTGTTGTTTTCCACAGCCTCTTGACAACTGTTCCTGGAGCTGTGGTTGTTTGAGAGACAGCTGGGACAGAGGAGAGTGGAGACAGAGAGAGATAGATTCACTCCTGAAGGGAGTGCAAGAGGCGTCACTACTGTTCCTGGTTCGAATCCAGGCTGTATCACATCTGGCCGTGATTGGGAGTCCCATAGGGAAGCGCACACTTGGCGCAGCGTTGTCCGGGGAAGGCCGTCATTGTAAATAAGAATTTGTTATTAACTGACTTGTTAAAAAAAATATACACTGCTCAAAAAAATAAAGGGAACACTTAAACAACACAATGTAACTCCAAGTCAATCACACTTCTGTGAAATCAAACTGTCCACTTAGGAAGCAACCCTGATTGACAATAAATTTCACATGCTGTTGTGCAAATGGAATAGACAACATGTGGAAATTATAGGCAATTAGCAAGACACCCCCAATAAAGGAGTGGTTCTGCAGGTGGAGACCACAGACCACTTCTCAGTTCCTATGCTTCCTGGCTGATGTTTTGGTCACTTTTGAATGCTGGCGGTGCTTTCACTCTAGTGGTAGCATGAGACGGAGTCTACAACCCACACAAGTGGCTCAGGTAGTGCAGCTCATCCAGGATGGCACATCAATGCGAGCTGTGGCAAGAAGGTTTGCTGTGTCTGTCAGTGTAGTGTCCAGAGCATGGAGGCGCTACCAGGAGACAGGCCAGTACATCAGGAGACGTGGAGGAGGCCGTAGGAGGGCAACAACCCAGCAGCAGGACCGCTACCTCCGCCTTTGTGCAAGGAGGAGCAGGAGGAGCACTGCCAGAGCCCTGCAAAATGACCTCTAGCAGGCCACAAATGTGCATGTGTCTGCTCAAACGGTCAGAAACAGACTCCATGAGGGTGGTATGAAGGCCCGACGTCCACAGGTGGGGGTTGTGCTTACAGCCCAACACCGTGCAGGATGTTTGGCATTTGCCAGAGAACACTAAGATTGGCAAATTCGCCACTGGCGCCCTGTGCTCTTCACAGATGAAAGCAGGTTCACACTGAGCACATGTGACAGACGTGACAGAGTCTGGAGACGCCGTAGAGAACGTTCTGCTGCCTGCAACATCCTCCAGCATGACCGGTTTGGCGGTGGGTCAGTCATGGTGTGGGGTGGCATTTCTTTGGGGGGCCGCACAGCCCTCCATGGGCTCGCCAGAGGTAGCCTGATTGCCATTAGGTACCGAGATGAGATCCTCAGACCCCTTATGAGACCATATGCTGGTGCGGTTGGCCCTGGGTTCCTCCTAATGCAAGACAATGCTAGACCTCATGTGGCTGGAGTGTGTCAGCAGTTCCTGCAAGAGGAAGGCATTGATGCTATGGACTGGCCCGCCCGTTCCCCAGACCTGAATCCAATTGAGCACATCTGGGACATTTTTACATTTACATTTAAGTCATTTAGCAGACGCTCTTAGTCTCGCTCCATCCACCAACGCCACGTTGCACCACAGACTGTCCAGGAGTTGGCGGATGCTTTAGTCCAGGTCTGGGAGGAGATCCCTCAGGAGACCATCCGCCACCTCACCAGGAGCATGCCCAGGCGTTGTAGGGAGGTCATACAGGCACGTGGAGGCCACACACACTACTGAGCCTCATTTTGACTTGTTTTAAGGACATTACATCAAAGTTGGATCAGCCTGTAGTGTGGTTTCCCACTTTAATTTTGAGTGTGACTCCAAATCCAGACCTCAATGGGTTGATAAATTGGATTTCCATTGATTATTTTTGTGTGATTTTGTTGTCAGCACATTCATCTATGTAAAGAAAAAAGTATTTAATAAGATTATTTATTTCATTCAGATATAGGATGTGTTGTTTAAGTGTTCCCTTTATTTTTTTTAGCAGTATATATGGAGATCATCCTCGAAACAACATCACTGGGACAGAATATGCTGTTTTCAACATGCAGGGAATTTAATCTATTACGCTTTTTAACGAGAGAAAGACAGGTGACCTCTAATCCTGACAGGTGGCCTGAGGATTAGTTGGGTTTGGCACAGAGACAGAGAGATCTCAGTAAGACAAACATAATGGTGTTCCAAAAAAGGTCCAGCTGCCAGGAACACAAATATAAATTCCATCTAGACACTGTTGGCCTACAGCACATAAAAAACTATACATACCTCGGCCTAAACATCAGTGCCACAGGTAACTTCCCCAAAGCTGTCAACGATCTGAGAGACAAGGCAAGAAGGGCATTCTATGCCATCAAAAGGAACATAAAATGCAACATACCAATTAGGATCTGACTAAAAATACTTGAGTCAGTTATAGAACCCATTGCCCTTTATGGTTGTGAGGTCTGGGGTCCGCTCACCAACCAAGAATTCACAAAATGGGACAAACACCAAATTGAGACTCTGCATAAATATCCTAAGCGTACACCGTAAAACACCAATTTATTTATTTTTATTTCACCTTTATTTAAGGCAAGTTGAGAACAAGTTGAGAACAGAGTTACACATGGAGTAAAACAAACATACAGTCAATAATATTGTAGAAAAATAAGTCTATTGTAACGACCGTCGTCGCAATGAGACCAAGGTGCAGAGGAGGATGTGTTCATCATAAAAGATTTTAATAAACGAATGAACACTACAAACAAAACACGAAAAGAAACCACAGCCAAACAGTCCTGTCAGGATTAACACAAACCCAGACAGAAAATAATCACCCACCAACCCCAAAGGAAAAACAGGCTGCCTATGTATGACTCTCAATCAGCAACAACGATCTACAGCTGTTCCTGATTGAGAGCCACACACGACCAAACCAAAGAAACAAACCAACATAGAAAAATAAACATAGAACGCCCACCCATGTAACACCCTGGCCTAACCAAAATAGAGAACAAAAAAACCCTCTCTATGGCCAGGGCGTTACATCTATATACAAAGTGAGCAAATGAGGTGAGATAAGGGAAGTAAAGGCGAAAAAGGCCATGGTGGCGAAGTAAATACAATATAGCAAGTAAAACACTGGAATGGTAGATTTGCAGTGGAAGAAAGTGCAAAGTAGAAATAGAAATAATCGGATGCAAAGGAGCAAAATAAATAAATAAATAAATACAGTAGGGGAAGTGGTAGTTGTTTGGGCTAAATTATAGATGGGCTATGTACAGGTGCAGTAATCTGTGAGCTGCTCTGACAGCTGGTGCTTAAAGCTAGTGAGGGAGATAAGTGTTTCCAGTTTTAGAGATTTTTGTAGTTCGTTCCAGTCATTGGCAGCAGAGAACTGGAAGGAGAGGCGGCCGAAGGAGGAACTGGCTTTGGGGGTGACCAGAGAGATATACATGCTGGAGCGCGTGCTACAGATGGGTGCTGCTATGGTGACCAGTGAGCTAAGATAAGGGGGGACTTTACCTAGCAGGGTCTTGTAGATGACCTGGAGTCAGTGGGTTTGGCGACGAGTATGAAGCGAGGGCCAGCCAACGAGAGCGTACAGGTCGCAGTGGTGGGTAGTATATGGGGCTTTGGTGACAAAATGGATGGCACTGTGATAGACTGCATCCAATTTATTGAGAAGGGTAATTAATTAACCAATTAATGCACGCAGAGCAGAATTAGGCCGGTACCCACTAATGATCAAAATCCAGAAAAGAGCCATTAAATTCCACAACCACCTAAAAGGAAGCTATTCCCAAACCTTCCTTAACAAAGCCATCGCCTGCAGAGAGAGGAACCTGGAGAAAAGTCCCCTAAGCAAGCTGGTCCTGGGGCTCTGTTCACAAACACAAACACACCCCACAGATCCCCAGGACAGCAACACAATTAGACCCAACCAAATCATGAGAAAACAAAAAGATAATTACTTGACACATTGGAAAGAATGAACAAAAAAAAACAGAGCAAACTAGAATGCTATTTGGCCCTAAACAGAGAGTACACAGTGTCAGAATACCTGACCACTGTGACTGACCCAAACTTAAGGAAAACTTTGACTATGTACAGACTCAGTGAGCATAGCCTTGCTATTGAGAAAGGTCGCCGTAGGCAGACCTGGCTCTCAAGAGAAGACAGGCTGTGTGCAACACTGCCCACAAAATGAGGTGGAAACTGAGCTGCACTTCCTAACCACCTGGCAAATGTATGACCATATTAGAGACACATATTTCCCTCAGATTACACAGACCCACAAAGAATTAGAAAACAAATCCAATTTTGATAAACTCCCATATCTATTGGGTAAAATACCACAGTGGGCAATTACAGCAGCAAGATTTGTGACCTGTTGCCACAAGAAAAGGACAACCAGTGAAGAACAAACACCAAATACAACCCATGTATGTTTATTTATTTTCCCTTTTGTAATTTAACTATTTGCACATCGTTACAACACTGTATGTAGACATATGACATTTGTAATGTCTCAATGCTTTTGTAACTTTTGTGAGTGTAATGTTTACTGTTCATTTCATATGGTTTATTTCACTTCTGTTTATTATCTATTTTCACTTGCTTTGGCAATGTAAACATATGTTTCCCATGCCAATAAAGCCCCTAAATTGAAATTGAGAGAGAGAGAGAGAGAGAGAGAGAGAGAGAGAGAGAGAGAGCAGAGAAAGAGCATAGAGGTGGTGACTTCATTCCCCTCTTTCACAAAACCTCCCCCTTTTCCCCTCCTCCTCCTTCTCCTCTCTCTCTCTGTGTGTCCCTGGCTGTGTGTCAGGGTGTTTCAGCAGCATTATGCCTGCAGTGTTCCTACTACTCAGAACCCTCCTCTCCAGTAGACTGATAGGATCCCTGCTCCAGTTCCTCAGGAGGACTCTGTTCTCAACCTTCAGCCACGTGGGAGCCGCGCTGAGATACGTCTGGGACAGGATCAGCTCTCAGGAGTCTAAAGAAGCCATCCTGGGCTGTGTGCTGTGTCTCCTTAACATGCACAAGAAGGTGGATCAGCCAGCAGCTGACTCTCACTGAGTCACTCTCTTGGCTTTTCTTCCTCTTCAGAAAGAGAGAGAGGACAAGAGAGAGAGAGAGGAAGAGAGAGAGAGGAAGAGAGAGAGGAAGAGAAGAAAGAGAGAACAAGAAAATAACAAGTGTGAGAGAGAAAGAGAGAGAGAGAAAGAAAGAGAGAGAGAGAAAGAACAATAAAGAAAGGAAGAGAGAAGAGAGAGAACAAGAGAGAGAGGAAGAGAGAGAGAGAACAAAAGAGAGAGAGGAAGAGAAGAGAGAGAACAAGAACAAGAGCGAGAGAGAGTGAGAGAGAAAGAGAGAGAGAACAAGATAGATATAGGAAGAAAGGGGAGGAAGGGAGAACGAGAGAGAGAGAACAAGAGAGAGAGGAAGAGAGGGAGCTTTCTCTGGTGAGCTCTTTCTTCTCTTTTCTTTCACCCCTTGTTTAGTGGGAGAGAGTGAAAGACAACAAGAGAAGAAGGGAGGTTTCAAAACTTGAGTAGCTTTAATTTGGACTGTAGTATTTCTCTTAGCAGAGTGGAGCTGACTGATTCAGGTGAATGAGACTATATTTCTCTGTGTGGACCGTATAGTACCGCTGGGCTAACCATGTCAGAGAGCATCATTAGGAAGGTACAACCCTTCACCATCGGAACCAGGCTCTCCGTCTCTGGACCTGCCACCAGGTCTAAAGGTCCAAACTTCCCCCAGCAGCCGTCCTGGCAGAGTGACCGGGTCTCCCTCTACCTCAGCCAGGTGCAGGTGAGTGTGGCTACTCCTCATCAAGCTCCCCTCGCTAACCGGACCACTCCAACATCAGTACCTGTCAAACAGCAGCAGGAGGACATATCTACCCAGGACCACCGAAACCAGAATACCATGTCTGTGTCTCCCAACTCCCACCGGAGCTCTGTCTCTCCTACCGCCACATCCAGATCCATCAGGAAGATCACCATTTCTGGGAGCCCAGAGAAGGAGTACAGCTCCTGGAGGAGACAGGAGGAGTCAGACCACAGGGTGGTCAGTATCGGACCAGGACCAGGACGACCCCCTGTCACAGGGAACCCCGGATCACAAAACATCATCATCAACAACAACAACAACAACAACATCAGCAGCTCCAAGCAACAGCTGCCCAGAATAGTGGGAGTCAGCTGTGAGAACAAACCCAGCTCACATTTTAAGGTAGGAGACTTATCTTTTAATGGTACACAACATCAATGGTTGTTACTCTGTCTAATGTGGTTGTGTCATCAGATTGCAGAATAGCTTGTCTATTAAGTTTCATGAATAACCTAAAACTGATAGACTCTTTCTTGCCAATAGACACGTAATCAACAGTATAATTACACATGGATATGCAGGTTCATAGTTATCAATGGCAAAATAATTAGTTTTTCATTCAAAGATGGACTGGAATGAAAAAGTTTTCTGTGGAATATAGAGAGAAGATGGTGCCGACAGAGAGGGCTGCCTCGCTTCTAGTCCTTTAGTTTTTTATGTATTATATCACAAGAATTTCACAACATCCGCAAAAACATCTGCTAACCATGTGTATGTGACCAATACAATTAAATTATATTTTTATTGGGTGCTAGACACTAATTCTCATATGAATATCAGCTATGGAAAATGTGAACACCGGTGCGGTGTGGTCAATACATTTAATAATCACACACAGGGCAATTTTGTAGGGTTTGGTGTCAGAGCGTTTTGCAGGGTTTGGTGTCAGAGCGTTTTGCAGGGTTTGGTGTCAGAGCGTTTTGCAGGGTTTGGTAACAGGGCGTTTTGCAGGGTTTGGTAACAGAGTGTTTTGCAGGGTTTGGTAACAGGGCGTTTTGCAGGGTGTGGTGTCAGGGAATTTTGCAGGGTGGGGTAACGGGGCGTTTTGCAGGGTGTGGTGTCAAGGAATTTTGCAGGGTGTGGTAACAGGGCGTTTTGCAGGGTGTGGTGTCAAGGAATTTTGCAGGGTGTCGTAACAGGGCATTATGCAGGGTTTGGTGTCAGGGAATTTTGCAGGGTGTGGTAACAGGGCGTTTTGCAGGGTGTGGTGTCAAGGAATTTTGCAGGGTTTGGTGTCAGGGATTTTAAAGGTTTTGGTGTCAGGGAGTTTTGCAGGGTTCGGTGTCAGGTATTTTGCAGGGTTTAGTTTCAGGGTGTTTAGCAGGGTTCGGTGTCAAGGAGTTTAGCAGAGTTTGGTGTCAAGGACTTTTGCAGGGTTTGGTGTCAAGGCATTTAACAGGGTTTGGTTTCAGGACATTTTGCAGGGTTTGGTGTCAAGATGTTTAGCAGGATTTTGTGACAGGGTGGTTTGCAGGGTTTGGTGTCAAGATGTTTAGCAGTATTTTGTGTCAGGGAGATTTGCAGGGCTTGGTATCAGGGAGTTTAGCAGGGTTTAGTGTCAAGGATTGTAGCATGGTTTGGTTTCAGGGTGTTTAGCAGGGTTTGATGGGTTTGATGTCAGGGGATTCAGCAGGATTTGGTGTAAAGGCATTTTGCAGTGTTTGGTGTCAGGGGATTTTACAGGGTTTGGTGTCAGGATGTTTGGCAGGATTTGGTGTCAGGGTGTCTTGCAGTGTTCAGTGTCTGTTAGTTTTACTGGGTTTGGTGTCTGGAGGTTTTGCAGTGTTCAGTTTAACAGGGATTGGTGTAAAGGCATTTTGCAGGGTTTGGTGTCAGGGTCTTTTGCAGGGTTTGGTGTCAGGAAGTTTAGCAGGGTTCGGTGTCAGGTAATTTTGCGGAGTTTGGTGTCAGGTATTTTTAAAGGATGTGGTGTCAGGTGGTTTTGCAGGGCATGGTGTCAAGGAGTTTAGCAGGGCTTGGTGTCAGGGGGCTTTGCAGGGTTTGGTGTCAAGGATTGTAGCATGGTTTGGTTTCAGGGTGTTTAACAGGGTTTGATGTCAGGGGATTCAGCAGGGTTTGGTGTAAAGGCATTTTGCAGGGTTTGGTGTCAGGGACTTTTGCAGGGTTTGGTGTCAGGAAGTTTAGCAGGGTTTGGTGTCAGGGTGTCTTGCAGTGTTCAGTGTCTGTTAGTTTTCCAGGGTTTGGTGTCAGGTAATTTACAGTGTTTGGTGTCAGGGCATTTAAGCAGGATTTGTTGTCAAAGACTTTTGCAGGGTGTGGTGTCAGGAAGTTTTGCAGGGTTTGGATACAAGTAGTTTAGAAGGGCTTGGTGTAAATTAGTTTAGCAGGGTTTGGTGTCAGGATTTTTTACAGTGTGTGTTGTCAGGAGGTTTAGCAGGATGTGGTGTCAAGGAGTTTAGCAGGGTATGTTGTCGAGAAGTTTAGCAGCGTTTGGTGTCATGATATTTGTGAGCCCACATTTTTAACTGTAGTTAAGCCAGATGTTTTGGAGCAAGGTTTGGCGTCAAGGCATTTTGCAAGGTTTGGTGTCAGGGTTTTTGCTCGGTTTGGTGTCAGGGGAATTCATGATGTTGTGTCAGGTCTTTTAGCAAGATATGATGTCAGGGAGTTTAAGCAGGATGTGGTGTCAAGGGGTTTAGCAGGATTTGGTGTCAAGGAGTTTAGTAGGGTTTGGTATCAAGGAGTTTTGCAGAGTTTGGTGTCAAGTAGTTTAGCAGGTTTGAGGTCAAGTCATTTTGCAGGGTTTGTTGTCATGGAGTTTTAGCAGGGTTTGTTGTCATGGAGTTTTAGCAGGGTTTGTTGTTAAGGTGTTTTGCAGGGTTTGGTGTCAGGGTATTTAGCATGGTTTGGTGTCAGGTAGTGTAGCAGGATGTGGTGTCAAGGAGCGTAGCAGGGTTTGGTGTGAGGATTTTACCATGGTTTTTGTCAAGGAGTTTTGCAGTGTTCGGTGTCAGGGTGTTTTGAAGGGTTTGGTGTCAGGCGTTTTTGAAGGGTTTGGTGTCAGGGGGTTTTGCAACGTGTGGTGTCATGGAGCTTTGGAGAGTTTGGTGTCACAGAGTTTAGCAGGGTTTGGTGTCAGTGTGTTTTGCATGGTTTGGTGTCAGGAAGTTTTGCGGAGATTGGTGTCAAGGCGTTTTGCAGGGTTTGGTGTCAGGAAGTTTTGCATGGTTTGGTGTCAGGGCGTTTAGCAGGTTGTGGTATCAGGAAGTTTAGCAGGATGTGGTGTCAAGGTGTTTAGCAGGGTTTGGTGTCAAATAGTTTAGCAGGGTTTGTTGTCAGGGTGTTTTACATGGTGTGGTGTCAGGAGATTTAGCATGATTTGGTGTCAGGAGATTTAGCATGATTTGGTGTCAGGCAGTTTAGCAGGGTTTGGTGTCAAGGAGCTTAGCAGGGTTTGGTGTCAAGGAGTTTAGCAGGGTTTGGTGTCAAGGAGTTTAGCAGGGTTTGGTGTCAGGATATTTGTGAGCCCACATGTTTAACTGTTGTTAAGCTATATGTTTTGGAGAAGGGTTTGTTTTCAGGGTGTCTTGCAAGATTTGCTGTCAAGGCATTTTGCAGGGATTGGTGTCAGGTAGTTTAGCAGGATGTGGTATCAGGGTGTTTAGCAGGATGTGGTGTCAAGGAGTTTAGCATAGTTTGGTGTCAATGAATTTGGAATGGTGTCAAGGCATTTAGCATGGTTTGGTGTCAGGGAGTTTTGCATGGTTTGGTGTCAAATAGTTTTTCAGGGTATGTTGTCAAGGAGTTTAGCAGGGTTTGGTATCAGGGTATTCGTGACCCCCAGATGTTTAACTGTGGTTAAGCTACATGTTTTGGAGAATGAGATTAATACATTTTTTACTTACAAGGCTGCTTAAATCTACTTATAATATTATTCCATGATGGACACCAAGCGACCTCCTCTTCATGATGGATGAAGTAGATTTTGATTGGTAGTTAAAGCCTTTCTCTCAGTCTCAGCAACTTCAATTACGCAAATTCACAGTTGCAAATATCCTACGTCACGTGTCCTACATGTCTCTAATTGTTGAACATTTATTTTGGCTAACAGAAGCAGGCTTTCAGTATTATTCGGTTATATTGTTTTCTGTCAATATGCAAATAAGGTTAATCAATTTCACACTTTGTATAAAGAGGGTTTACATTTTTTCCCCCTATTTAATTGTGGTTTCCTGAAATTATTCTCTGGGGTTCAAACCAACAGAATCACATTCTATTGTTTATCATCAACAGTCAAATACTAATTATAGGATCTCATCTTTGAATGAAAGATTCAACTCTGTACTGTACTCAGTTCAGCGTTATTCATATAATGTAATATAATTAAGCAGTAAGGCCCGAGGGAGTGTGATATGGCTAATATACCACGTCTAAGGGCTGTTCTTAACCTCAACGCAATGTGAAGTACCTGGATACAGCCCCTTAGCCGTGGTATATTGGCCATGTATCACAAACCACCGAGGTGCTTTATTGCTATTATAAACTGGTTACCCAGGAAATGAGTACAGTAAAAAGTATGTTTTTTGTCAAACCCGTGGTATACGGTCTAATATACCACGGCTTTCAGACAATAAGCATTCAGGGCTCAAACCACCCGGTTTATAGTATGATTCATATCACTGTAACAAGGATGAGCTCATCAGACTCCATTATGCAACAAGACAAAGACACTGTTCAGCCTCTGCTCTCTCCACAGATATACTGTAGCCCACAGCGAGATGACTTCATGAGTACAGCTGTCTAGCCTGATACAGTCAGATCATTATGTATGAGTCATGTGCTGTAATTATGCTGTGATTATGACGTGATTAAGGACTTCTAAGACGCTGTTGAGACAGATAAAGGTTTTTCATTTACAGTTTAATCTAAGTTAGAATAAAGAATCCCATCTAATTTAAGACTTTCCAGAACTTTCTGGATGTTGTGGAGACAGATAAACTTAATTCTTTGACAGTTTGAGTCATAATATCATATCTAATTTAAGCTAATTTGAAGCGCCAGCAGGTAGCCTAGTGGTTAAGAGTATTGGCCGATTAAACAAAAGGTTGCGTGTTCAAATCCCCGAGCCGACTAAGTGAAAACATCTCTTGATATGCCCTTGAGCAAGATACTTAACCCTAATTGCTTCTGGATAAGAATGTGTGAAAAATGCAAATCCTGAGGTAATACCATCTACACTAAACTATTATGAAACTTTTTATGGTAATGTTTCAATGCTGTATGTAGCTAATACCATCTATATTAAACTATGGTGAATCTCTGTATTTACACCATCTATATTAAACTATGGTGAATCTCTGAACGGTAATGGTGCAATGCTGTATGCAGTGGTGTAAAGTATTTAGGTAATAATACTTGAAAGTACTACTTAAATTTATTTTTGGGGTATGTGTACTTTACTATTAATATTTTTGTAAACTTGTACTTTTACAAGACTACATTCATAAAGAAAATAAAGTACTTTTATTACATACATTTTCCCTGACACCCAAAAGTACATTTTGAATGGTCAGGCAGGACAGCAATATGGTTCAAGTCACACACCTATCAACATAATGCGCTGTCATCCCTACTGCCTCTATCAGTATAACGTGTTGTCATCCCTACTGCCTCTATCAATATAACGCGCTGTCATCCCTACTGCCTCTATCAATATAACGAGTTGTCATCCTACTGCCTCTATCAATATAACGTGTTGTCATCCCTACTGCCTCTATCAATATAACATGTTGTCATCCCTACTGCCTCTATTAATATAACGTGTTGTCATCCCTACTGCCTCTATCAATATAACGTGCTGTCATCCCTACTGCCTCTATCAATATAACGTGTTGTCATCCCTACTGCCTCTATCAGTATAACGTGTCGTCATCCCTACCGCCTCTATCAGTATAACGTGTTGTCATCTCTACTGCCTCTATCAATATAATGTGTTGTCATCCCTACTGCCTCTATTAATATAACGTGTTGTCATCCCTACCGCCTCTATCAATATAATGTGTTGTCATCCCTACTGCCTCTATCAATATAACGTGTTGTCATCCCTACTTCCTCTATCAATATAACGTGCTGTCATCCCTACTGCCTCTATCAATATAACGTGTTGTCATCCTACTGCCTCTATCAATATAACGTGTTGTCATCCCTACTGCCTCTATCAATATAACGTGTTGTCATCCCTACTGCCTCTATCAATATAATGTGTTGTCATCCCTACTGCCTCTATCAATATAATGTGTTGTCATCCTACTGCCTCTATCAATATAACGTGCTGTCATCCCTACCGGCTCTATCAATATAACGATCTGTCATCCCTACTGCCTCTATCAATATAACGTGTTGTCAACCCTACCGCCTCTATCAATATAACATGTTGTCATCCCTACTGCATCTATCAATATAACGTGTTGTCATCCCTACTGCCTCTATCAATATAACGTGCTGTCATCCCTACTGCCTCTATCAATATAACGTGCTGTCATCCCTACCGCTTCTGACCTGGTGGACTCACTTAAGACAAACACTGTAAATGATGTCTGACAGTGTTGCTCTGGCTGTTCGTAAATAATTATGAAAATACAATCGTGCTGTCTGGTTTAATATAAGGAATTTAATGTACAGCATTTACTTTTACTCAAGTATGATAACTGGGTACTTTTTCCACCACTGGAAAATGACCTCGTATTTTTTGAGGGACCAATCATCAGTGGAATTTGTCACACAACCTGATGTGATTGGTAAATGAGTTGCAAAAATCGGACCAATAGTAGGCAAGCTTGAAATGTAGAAAAGCCTCATTCATTGTTCCACCTATAAACCCAAAAATTATTATTGGGTTGTATTCATTATGTCTGGCAACGAAAACCGCTTAAGAACCAAATGGAAGCAAACAGAGCAAACGGAACAAAATGGGGAGGGACCTACTTGAATTTGTCCATTAGAAACTGTCATTTTGCTTTTTTTGCTTCCGCTTGCTCATAAATGGTCAACTGTTTCCGTAATGAATACACCCCACACCCCAGAGGAAGTGTAACGGTCGAAACGAGTTGGTTTTACATTAAACAATCTGGAAGCAGTAGCGGTGCGTGGGTAAAATCACTGAGGAAGACAAGCCAAGCCAGTAAAAAAGCCATATTACAACCTATGTTGTTATAATTGTGTTGTTTGCTCTACAACCCATTGGTTCATACACCACCGTGATATACAATAAGGCAGAGACAACAAAAAGACAACAGTCACACAGTGGCAGAAGAAATTCAATAAAACATACATTTGTTTCATCACAAAACCGGAGAGCAACATCTGTCCGGTGAAGTCCGCAAAGCAAATATTGCATGTAACAAACAGTTGTATCACCTGCAGCACGGTCAAGCAAGTTAATGTTTTCAACAGTTTACTAAACTACTGATTAAGAACCACAGAGTTAACGCAAGTCAGCACAAAGACAACAGGAACACTGCATCCACTATTCCAAACATTTAAACATCATCAAATCAACAATGCTAAAAACACATTTCAAATTATCAAAAACGATTTAGTCCAATCAATGTTGCTAAATGTTATGCGGCTGTCCATGCAACTGATTTCTGTCTGTCTGTGTGTATGTGTTGTGTGTAAAAACCCTACTTGTAGACTAGTTGAACGCCAATGCCATCCTCCTCTCTTTCATGTTGGCAAAATGGTCTATGGCTCTGTACACTTTTAGATTGTGTTCTCATAGGCTACCTAGCTAAAATAGTTGCTAGACTAACTTCCTGGCATCAACAACAGTGAAGCAGCTAAGTTAGCTAACGTGAACCTACTAGGCTACATTTAGGCTACATATTGAACTTCAATAGTCTCAGCCCAGTGGCACAATATATGAATTTATGGTTAGATCAGAATCGCAATCATAATTATCTGTACAGGCCAATGATTAAGTCAACACCACAAGTACAAATCCACATCTCTGTCCATGGCTTAGGAAAGGGGCCGATTTAGCAAGCTAGCTACTGCAGGACATCATCACAAGCAGAACAGAAACATATGTTTTTCTGACAATGATGCTTAGAGATGCTTTGCTTAGGATGTGATTTGATTGGTGTGAAGCCAAATCCAAACTGGCCTCCCTTGGGTGGAGTTTTGCTGCGCCAGGACAACCAACAGTTGAGCTCAGCTCAACCCTGATTGGCAAATGATTTTTCATCAAGGGAGGCCAAATGCTTGCTGGTATGAATCAATTAAATGATACGGTGGCAACAGGTTATACTCTTTTGGTCCAGACAGCATCAGATACATGGACTACACATACTGTTACCCTCCAGTGAGATTCAGCCATTTGCAAATTGACAGAAAACTATGAAAACACAAAGGCGAAAGACAAATTATTATTTGTCAAATTTTTGGGGAAGCCTAGCTTCCCTTGGCATGCACGAATACACGCCACTGTAAAGAAGCACTTCTATCATCTTCCAACTCTCACTTTATTAATATCCACTGTCCTCCAAGGGCTGCTGAATTTCCTCTTTAGTCTCACAGGTGAGGTGAAATTATTCAACGTTGCTCATGATACCGTAGGCTAACAACAGCCAGAGAACCAGACACGAAACATACATGTAATTATTAGCTCAGTTCATGCACCTTGCTTGGAGAATGAGGTAGCAGCAGTGTAATAAAAATGATAAATTAAGAGACAATACACAATGGAGTTGGTAGAGAACAGATCTGGGACCAGGCTAGTAAAACATGGTTGTTGGTAGAGAACAGATCTGGGACCAGGCTAGTAGAACATGGTTGTTGGTAAAGAAAAGATCTGGGACCAGGCTAGTAGAACATGGTTGTTGGTAGAGAACATATCTGGGACCATGCTAGTAGAACATGGTTGTTGGTAGAGAACATATCTGGGACCAGGCTAGTAGAACATGGTTTTGGTAGAGAACATATCTGGGACCAGGCTAGTAGAACATGGTTGTTGGTAAAGAACAGATCTGGGACCAGGCTAGTAAAACATGGTTGTTGGTAGAGAACAGATCTGGGACCAGGCTAGTAGAACATGGTTGTTGGTAGAGAACATATCTGGGACCAGGCTAGTAGAAGATGGTTGTTGGTAGAGAGTATATCTGGGACCAGGCTAGTAAAACATGGTTATTGATAGAGAACATATCTGGGACCAGGCTAGTAGAACATGGTTGTTGGTAGAGAACATATCTGGGACCAGGCTAGTAGAACATGGTTGTTGGTAGAGAGTATATCTGGGACCAGGCTAGTAAAACATGGTTATTGATAGAGAACATATCTGGGACCAGGCTAGTAGAACATGGTTGTTGGTAGAGAACATATCTGGGACCAGGCTAGTAAAACATGGTTGTTGGTAGACAACAGATCTGGGACCAGGCTAGTAGAACATGGTTGTCGGTAGAGAACATATCTGGGACCAGGCTAGTAAAACATGGTTGTTGGTAGAGAACATATCTGGGACCAGGCTAGTAGAACATGGTTGTTGGTAGAGAACAGATCTGGGACCAGGGTAGTAGAACATGGTTTTGGTGGAGAACATATCTGTGACCAGGCTAGTAGAACATAGTTTTGGTAGAGAACATATCTGTGACCAGGCTAGTAGAACATGGTTTTGGTAGAGAACAGATCTGGGAACAGGCTTGTAAAACATGGTTGTTGGTAGAGACCATATCTGTCACCAGGCTAGTAGAACATGGTTTTAGTAGACAACATATCTTGGAACAGGCTAGTAAAACATGGTTGTTGATGGTGAAGTTACATAATTAGTTGTTAGAGTATTTTTATCCAGTGTTCAGCTCCACAGGTGTTGCTGAGAAAAGAGTCCAGTGCAGAGCAGCAGTATCTCAACAACACTGCAGGTCCAGGACAGATCATATTACCATGCAACAGGTCTAACTCATACTGTAATACAGGGTTTGACCAGTAGACCTATGGATGTGTATTCTTTCTACATTAATACTCAAAATATAGAGCCTGGTGGAACCAGCCTGATCGCCGCGTTCACCATTCTGATATGTGACGGGAAACTGACTGGTTACAACAAGCTACAAAACAGAGGTTCTTATTGAAAATGGCCCAAAATAGTGTGTAGCGCTTTCTCTTGTCATGCTCCATTCCCATAGTGGCTCAGTGGTTCAGTCCAACCATACATGGTAATAGGCCGGGGGAAATGAAGGAAGGGAAGTCATGGGGTGAAGTCTTAAGGAGTTACACAGAGGCTACGTCCCAAATGGAACCCTATTCTCCTAGAGTCAAAAGTGCTGCGCTGTATAAAGAATAGTGTTGCATTTTGGACACAACAGGGAAACGGCTGGTGAAGTCTTTATTGAGCTGTGGGTTTAATGGGACACAACCAGGGAAACGGCTGGTGATGTCTTTATTGAGCTGTGGGCTTAATGGGACACAACAGGGAAACGGCTGGTGAAGTCTTTATTGAGCTGTGGGGTTAATGGGACACAACCAGGGAAACGGCTGGTGAAGTCTTTATTGAGCTGTGGGGTTAATGGGACACAACCAAGGAAACGGCTGGTGAAGTCTTTATTGAGCTGTGGGGTTAATGGGACACAACAGGGAAACGGCTGGTGAAGTCTTTATTGAGCCTGTGGGGTTAATGGGACACAACCAGGGAAACGGCTGCTGAATTCTTTATTGAGCTTGTGGGGTTAATGGGACACAACCAGGGAAACGGCTGGTGATGTCTTTATTGAGCTGTGGGGTTAATGGGACACAACCATGGAAACGGCTGGTGAAGTCTTTATTGAGCTGTGGGGTTAATGGGACACAACCAGGGAAACGGCTGGTGAAGTCTATATTGAGCTGTGGGGTTAATGGGACACAACCAGGGAAACGGCTGGTGAAGTCTTTATTGAGCTGTGGGGTTAATGGGACACAACCAGGGAAACGGCTGGTGATGTCTTTATTGAGCTGTGGGGTTAATGGGACACAACCAGGGAAACGTCTGGTGAAGTCTTTATTGAGTTGTGGGGTTAATGGGACAGTGCCGGTACTGTTCACTTTATCCTTCTCAGATTGCGGACAGTAGGGTTTGTTTACAGACATAAGGGACGTCTGTCTCCTGGTGGACAGTCTGGTCTGAGACATGTTTAAATGTGCAATTACAGTAACTATTTAAATGGACAGTTTAACATTCTCCTCAAGTGAGGTGATTATGGTTGAATGCTGGGGGCCTGATTGGCTCATGTCTTTTATGGCTTGAACCAGTGGTGAGGCTTCACTCAGAGAGGAGTAACCATGCACCAACACACTGCTAAGGCCCTGGAAGTGGGTTACTGTGCCTCCTCTTAACAATGACGTTTGATCCATTAAATGTTGTATTTTTTGCCTTAAAGGACCATGGCAGCGTGTTTGGGTTCCTACAGACGTTGGGGCCCAGAGCAAGGTCCCCAAGGAAAGACAGAGATGCTGAGACGGTAGTGGTACCCCAGAATGACAGCTACACCCAACGCACTTCCCTCTTTAACCAGGAAGTACTAAAGGTAAGAACCAATCACCTGCATCTTTAACCAGGAAGTACTACAGGTAGGAACCAATCAACCTTAAAGGGACAGTACCCTCAGCAACCACAGTCGAACTAATGTTTTTAGTTCATAACACATGGTCAATAGATTGATTTGATTAGTGTTTTCATGTTGGTTAATACATGCCTGATCAGCTTGCTTTCAATGAGCAAGCCCTGCAGTAATGGGTTGGCAGAAAAACAAGCATCATGTCAGGGAGAAGGAATGGAGACCTTGTCCCATGATCCTTAGAGCAGAACAGAATGTTGAGTGATTTAGATTCTGTCCCGAGTATGAGCTATGAAGCGCGGGAGGGAAGTAGAGGAGGAGGGGGTAGGACGGGGAGAAGAGTAGAGAGGGGGAGAAGGGGAGAGGCAATGGGAGGAAGAAGAGAGGTGAAGGGAGGGGCGGGAGTGAGGGAACAGCCAAAAGGGAAGAAATTATTTGTGGATGACATCATTGTCTGGCTCCATGTCTTCATGCCTCCTGAAGAGTAACCCTAACCCAGTACAGAACAACCAGCCAGCCAACCAGGCAGAACAACCCTAACCTTAACCTAGTACAGAACAACCAGCCAGCCAAACAGACAGAACAACACTAACCCAGTACAGAACAACCAGCCAGCCAACCAGGTAGAACAACCCTAACCCAGTACAGAACAACCAGCCAACCAACCAGGCAGAACAACTCTAACCCAGTACAGAACAACCAGCCAGCCAAACAGGCAGAACAACCCTAACCCTAACCGAGTACAGAACAACCAGCCAGCCAACCAGGCAGAACAACCCTAACCCAGTACAGAACAACCAGCCAGCCAACCAGGCAGAACAACCAACCAGCCAACCAGGCAGAACAACCCTAACCTTAACCTAGTACAGAACAACCAGCCAGCCAAACAGGCAGAACAACACTAGCCCAGTACAGAACAACCAGCCAGCCAACCAGGCAGAACAACCCTAACCCAGTACAGAACAACCAGCCAGCCAACCAGGCAGAACAACCCTAACCTTAATCTAGTACAGAACAACCAGCCAGCCAAACAGGCAGAACAACACTAACCCAGTACAGAACAACCAGCCAGCCAACCAGGCAGAACAACCCTAACCTTAACCTAGTACAGAACAACCAGCCAGCCAACCAGGCAGAACAACACTAACCCAGTACAGAACAACCAGCCAACCAACCAGGCAGAACAACCCCATCCCAGTACAGAGCAACCAACCAGGCAGAACAACCCTAACCCAGTACAGAACAACCAACCAACCAGCCAAACAGGCAGAACAACACTAACCCAGTACAGAACAACCAGCCAACCAACCAGGCAGAACAACCCCATCCCAGTACAGAGCAACCAACCAGGCAGAACAACCCTAACCCAGTACAGAACAACCAGCCAACCAACCAGGCAGAACAACACTAACCCAGTACAGAACAACCAGCCAGCCAACCAACCAGGCAGAACAACCCTAACCCAGTACAGAACAACCAGCCAACCAACCAGGCAGAACAACCCTAACCTTAACCTAGTACAGGTCTGTCTCACGGTCTGCAGCTGGTCTGTCTCCTTCACCACGTCTGTCTCTCGTGGCAGTCTGCCTGTGTGTCTCGTGGCAGTCTGTCTCTCTGCCTGCCTTTCTGGGTCTATTTAAAATAGCCTGTCTGTCTCTTGGCTGCTCTGTAAAACAGCCTGTCTGTCTCTTGGCTGCTCTGTAAAACATCTCAGCTTTCTGCAACTCACTTCCATGGTAGAGAGGAACTAGAGGAACAGGGCATTACAAGATTCAGTTCAACATAATTGGTTATTGGATACATTGTCATCGTTACTGTAGCCAATTAGAACTGTTTCCTGTCCACCTGACCTGTTTGGTTGCTAGGCTACCAGTGATACATTGGTCCTTAGCGACCTTGGCTTATAGAATTATGATGGGGTCAAATTATTAATAAATTACAGAAATCCATGTGGAAAAGTTGCATATATCAGCTTCCCATGCTTTGTGGGTGTAGAAAATAGCTACATTTGGATCGACAGTCCATTGTTTTTATTATCAGGTCAAAACAGGAAGCAACAGGAAGAAACAAAGAAACATAACTTCCTGTTCGAGGTCATTATGGTCTGTATGCTATGGAGGAGATGAGCAGAGGCCTGGTTAGGAAGGGAGGCCTGGTTAGGAGGAGAGCAGAGGCCTGGTTAGGAGGGGAGGCCTGGTTAGGAGGGGAGCAGAGGAGGCCTGGTTAGGAGGAGAGCAGAGGAGGCCTGGTTTGGAGGAGAGTAGAGGCCTTGTTAGGAGGGGAGCAGAGGAGGCCTGGTTAGGAGGAGAGCAGAGGAGGCCTGGTTAGGAGGAGAGAAGAGGAAGCCTGGTTAGGAGGAGAGCAGAGGAGGCCTGGTTAGGAGGAGAGAAGAGGAGGCCTGGTTTGGAGGGGAGGCCTGGTTAGGAGGAGAGCAGAGGAAGCCTGGTTAGGAGGAGAGCAGAGGAGGCCTGGTTTGGAGGGGAGGCCTGGTTAGGAGGAGAGCAGAGGAGGCCTGGTTAGGAGGAGAGCAGAGGAAGCCTGGTTAGGAGGAGAAGCAGAGGAGGCAGGTTAGGAGGGGAGCAGAGGAGGCCTGGTTAGGAGGGGAGCAGAGGAGGCCTGGTTAGGAGGAGAGCAGAGGAGACCTGGTTAGGAGGAGAGCAGAGGAAGCCTGGATAGAAGGGGAGCAGAGGAGGTCTGGTTAGGAGGGGAGCAGAGGAGGCCTGGTTTGGAGGGGAGACCTGGTTAGGAGGAGAGCAGAGGAGGCCTGGTTAGGAGGGGAGCAGAAGAGGCCTGGTTAGGAGGAGAGCAGAGGAGGCCTGGTTAGGAGGAGAGCAGAGGAAGCCTGGTTAGGAGGAGAAGCAGAGGAGGCAGGTTAGGAGGGGAGCAGAGGAGCCCTGGTTAGGAGGGGAGCAGAGGAGGCCTGGTTAGGAGGAGAGCAGAGGAGACCTGGTTAGGAGGAGAGCAGAGGAAGCCTGGATAGAAGGGGAGCAGAGGAGGTCTGGTTAGGAGGGGAGCAGAGGAGGCCTGGTTTGGAGGGGAGACCTGGTTAGGAGGAGAGCAGAGGAGGCCTGGTTAGGAGGGGAGCAGAAGAGGCCTGGTTAGGAGGAGAGCAGAGGAGGCCTGGTTAGGAGGAGAGCAGAGGAAGCCTGGTTAGGAGGAGAAGCAGAGGAGGCAGGTTAGGAGGGGAGCAGAGGAGCCCTGGTTAGGAGGGGAGCAGAGGAGGCCTGGTTAGGAGGAGAGCAGAGGAGACCTGGTTAGGAGGAGAGCAGAGGAAGCCTGGATAGAAGGGGAGCAGAGGAGGTCTGGTTAGGAGGGGAGCAGAGGAGGCCTGGTTTGGAGGGGAGACCTGGTTAGGAGGAGAGCAGAGGAGGCCTGGTTAGGAGGGGAGCAGAAGAGGCCTGGTTAGGAGGAGAGCAGAGGAGACCTGGTTAGGAGGAGAGCAGAGGAAGCCTGGATAGAAGAGGAGCAGAGGAGGCCTGGTTAGGAGGGGAGCAGAGGAGGCCTGGTTAGGAGGGGAGCAGAGGAGGCCTGGTTTGGAGGAGAGCGGAGGAGGCCTGGTTAGGAGGGGAGCAGAGGAGGCCTGGTTAGGAGGGGAAGCCTGGTTTGGAGGGGAGGCCTGGTTAGGAGGGGGAGAAGCAGAGGCCTGGTTAGAGGAGCCCAGCAATACCTCCATGTCACTACAAGTCCCCAGGGAGGTCTTACATTTAAAGACCTCTCTCTGAGGAGAGATGCCATCATATTTTAAAGTTATGCAAATACGCTTGTGTGGTTGCCAAGTGATTTGAGGTTTTGATGGTTAGTTGACATGAAAGAAGAGCTGTAGTCGAGCCCAAAGAGATACCGTATCATGTTTTGTTTCATTCTGTGGTCAAGCCCTTCGTTAGAGCACTTCACCAGAGCCTTTCACTCAAAGTACCTCTTAGAAGTCCACAAGAGACCTCTAGCTGTTTCACTGGAGTTGTGAAGGTGAAATGTAGGGTGCTTCCCAAATGGCACTACTTTTGACCCATAGGTCCCCTGTCAAATGTAGTGCACTTTAAAGGGAATAGGGTGTCATTTGGGTTTCATTGTCATCTGTTTAACCATCATCTCTTACCACCATCTCACCCCCTAGCCCTGGATAACTATAAAAACAGCACTGTGTAGATGGACTCTTTGTGCTACGATCAGAGTGAAACAGGCCATTAACCATAATGTCTTATTTGATCCATATGATTACTGTGTCGTTGGTGGGCTTCTGACAGCTACAGGCAGTTACAGATACATTTCATACCAAACTGTAGTGTTCTTCAGTTCCTAGAGTCTGGCCACCTGACTCAGGCCGCTGTTCTCTCCAGGAAGGGCAGCAGTTCAGAAAGAGAAAACCTGCGTCCCAAATGGCACCCTATTCCCTATGGGCCTTGGTCAAACCAGCATGTTACATGTGCAACAAGAGGAAAATAAACTCTACACCACCATTACTCCACACACAGAGATACGTACAAAACTCTCCCTCGCTCTCAACTTGGCAAATCTGACCATAATTATATACTCCTGATTCCAGCTTAAAAGCAAAAACTAAAGCAGGAAGTACCAGTGACTCGCTAAATACGGAAGTGGTCAGATGACGCAGATGCTAAGCTACAGGACTGTTTTGCTAGCACAGATTTGGATATATTCCAGGACTCATCCGATGGCATTGAAGAGTACACCACATCAGTCACCGGCTTCATCAATAAGTGCATTGATGACTTTGTCCCCACAGTGACCGTACATACATACCCCAACCAGAAGCCATGGATTACAGGCAACATCCGCACTGAGCTAAAGGGTAGAGCTGCTGCTTTCAAGTAGCGGGATGCTAACCCGAACGCTTATAAGAAATCTTGCTATGGCCTAAGACGAACCATCAAACAGGCAAAGCGTAAATACGGGACTAAGATTGAATCCTACTACACCGGCTCCGACACTCGTCGAATGTGGCAGGGCTTGCAAACTATTACGATACTACAAAGGGAAGCTTAGCTGCGAGCTGCCCAGTGACACAAGCCTAACAGATGAGCTAAACAACTTCTATGCTCGCTTCGAGGCAAGCAACACTGAAACATGCATGAGAGCACCAGCTGTTCCAGAAGGCTGTGTGATCACGCTCGCCGTAGTCGATGTGAGCATGACCTTTCAACAGGTCATCATTCAAAAGGCCGCAGGGCCAGATGAATTACCAGGACGTCTACTGTGAGCATGTGTTCTGAGGAGGCCTCCCTCTGCATCTGGATCCTGGACTTCCTGACGGGCCGCTCCCAGGACCTAAGGGTAGGCAACAACACATCTGCCACGTTGATCCTCAACACGGGGGCCCCTCAGGGGTGCATGCTCAGTCCCCTCCTGTACTCCCTGTTCACCCATGACTGCATGGCCAAGCATGACTCCAAAACCTTCATTAAGTTTGCCAACAACACAACAGTGAGACAGCCTATAGGGAGGAGGTCAGAGACCTAGAAGTGTGGTGCCAGGACAACAACCTCTCCCTCAACTGATCAAGACAAAGGAGATGATCGTGGATTACAGGAAAAGGAGGGCCGAGCACGCCCCCATTCTCATCGACATGGCTGTAGGGGAACAGGTTGAGATCCTACAAGTGTCTTGGTGTCCACATCACCAACAAACTATTATGGTCCAAACACACCAAGACAGTCGTGAAGAGGGCATGACATTGTCTATACCCTCTCAGAAGACTTGGAATGGATCCTCAGTTCCTCAGCTGCTCGGCCTTCGACCGCAAGGCGCTACAGAGGGTAGTGCATACGGCCCAGTACATTACGGGGGCCAAGCTTCTTGTCATCTAAGACCTCTATACTAGGCGGTGTCAGAAGAAGGCCCTAAAAAATTGTCTAAGACTCCAGCCACCTTAGTCATAGACTGTTTTCTCTGCTACGGCACGGTACCGGAGCGCAAAGTCTAGGTCCAAAAGACTTAACAACTGACCAGCTCATCAAATGGCTATCCGGGCTATTTGCATTGACCTTCCCCCCTTTTTTACACTGCTGCTACTTGCTGTTTATTATCTATGCATAATCACTTTACCCCTCCCTGTTGGGGTGGCAGGTAGCCTAGTGGTTAGAGCATTGGGCCAGTAACCAAAAGGTTGCTGGATCAAATCCCTGAGCTGACAAGGTAAAAATCTGTTGTTCTGCCCCTCAGTAAAACAGTTAACCCACAGTTCCCCTGGCACCAAAGATGTGGATGTCGACTACGGCAGCCCCCTGCATCTCAGAGGGGTTGGGTTAAATGCACAAGGCACATTTCAGTTGAATGCATTCAATAATTCAACTGACTAGGTATCCTCCTTTCCCTACATGTTCATATTACCTTGACTAACCTGTACCCCAGCACATTGACTCTGTACTGTATATAGCCTCCACATTGACTCTGTACTGTAACACCCTGTATATAGCCTCCACATTGACTCTGTACCGGTACCCCCTCTATATAGCCTTGTTAATTTATTATTGCTTTTCAATTTTTTACTTTAGTTTATTTAGTAAATATTTTCTTAACTCTTATTTTTCTTAAAACTGCATTGTTGGTTAAGGGCTTGTAAGTAAGTATTTCATGGTTAGGTCTAAACCTGTTGTATTCAGCATGTGACAAATACTATTTGATTTGATTTTGTCATTTTTGTTTTTTTCTTCTTGGTAGCAGATTAATTTCTTCAGTCTCCTGAAGTTGAAAAGGCGCTTTTGCGCCTTCTTCGCCACACTGTGGGTGTGGGTGGACCAATTCAGATTGTCCATGATGTGTACGCCGAGGCACTTGAAGCTTTCCACCTTCTCCACTGCAGTACCATCGATGTAGATAGAGGCGTGCTCCTTCTGCTGTTTCTTGTAGTCCACGATCAGCTCATTCGTTTTGTTGCCGTTGAGGGAGAGGTTATTTTCCAGGCACCACTCCGCCAGGGCCCTCACCTCCTCCCTGTAGGGTGTCTTGTCATTGTTGGTAGGCTTACTACTACATCAGGCTTACTACTGTTGTGTTGTCTGCAATCGTGATGATTGATTTGGAGGCATGCATGGCAATGCAGTCATGGGTGAACAGGGAGTACAGGAGGGGGCTGAGCATGCACCCTTGTGGGCCCTCAGTGTTGAGGATCAGCAAAGTGGAGATGTTGTTTCCTACCATCACTAAGTACATTTACATTTACATTTAAGTCATTTAGCAGACACTCTTATCCAGAGCGACTTACAAATTGGTGCATTCACCTTATGATATCCAGTGGAACAACCACTTTACAATAGTACATCTAAATCTTTTAGGGGGGGGTTAGAAGGATTACTTTATCCTATCCTAGGTATTCCTTAAAGAGGTGGGGTTTCAGGTGTCTCCGGAAGGTGGTGATTGACTCTGCTGTCCTGGCGTCGTGAGGGAGCTTGTTCCACCATAGGGGTGCCAGAGCAGCGAACAGTTTTGACTGGGCTGAGCGGGACCTGTGCTTCCTCAGAGGTAGGGGGGCCAGCAGGCCAGAGGTGGATGAGCGCAGTGCCCTCGTTTGGGTGTAGGGACTGATCAGAGCCTGAAGGTACGGAGGTGCCATTCCCCTCACGGCTCCGTAGGCAAGCACCATGGTCTTGTAGCAGATGTGAGCTTCAACTGGAAGCCAGTGAAGAGAGCGGAGGAGCGGGGTGACGTGAGAGAACTTGGGAAGGTTGAACACCAGATGGGCTGCGGCATTCTGGATGAGTTGTAGGGGTTTAATGGCACAGGCAGGGAGCCCAGCCAACAGCGAGTTGCAGTAATCCAGACGGGAGATGACAAGTGCCTGGATTAGGACCTGCACCGCTTCCTGTGTGAGGCAGGGTCGTACTCTGCGAATGTTGTAGAGCATGAACCTACAGGATCGGGTCACCGCCTTGATGTTAGTGGAGAATGACAGGGTGTTGTCCAGGGTCACGCCAAGGTTCTTAGCACTCTGGGAGGAGGACACAATGGAGTTGTCAACCGTGATGGCAAGATCATGGAACGGGCAGTCCTTCCCTGGGAGGAAAAGCAGCTCCGTCTTGCCGAGGTTCAGCTTGAGGTGGTGATCCGTCATCCACACTGATATGTCTGCCAGACATGCAGAGATGCGATTCGCCACCTGGTTATCAGAAGGGGGAAAGGAGAAGATTATTTGAATGTCGTCTGCATAGCAATGATAGGAGAGACCATGTGAGGATATGACAGAGCCAAGTGACTTGGTGTATAGCGAGAATAGGAGAGCGCCTAGAACAGAGCCCTTACTACTACACCAGTAGTAAGCATTCCCTGTGGCTCAGTTGGTAGAGCATGGTGTTTGCAACAACAGCATGGTGTGTGCAATGCCAGGGTTGTGGGTTCGATTCCCACGGGGGGCCAGTACAAAAAAATAAAAAATATAAAAACGTATGAAATGTATGCATTCACTACTGTAAGTCGCTCTGGATAAGAGCGTCTGCTAAATGACTAAAAGATAATGTAAATGTAAGTGGGGGTGGGCAGGTAGCCTTATGAGGGTTAACACGCTTACATGTCTTACTCATGTCGGCCACATAGAAAACGTGGAGACAGCCCACAGTTGTTGGGAGTGGGCCTTGTTGGAGGCACTGTGTTATCCTCAAAGCGGGTGAAGAAGGTGCTTAGCTTGTCTGGGCACAAGATGTCAGTGTCCTCGATGTGGCTGGTTTTCCTTTTGTAGTCTGTGATTGTCTGTAGACACTGCCACATATGTCTCCTGTCTGAGCCGTTGAATTGCGACTCCAATTTGTCTCTGTATTGACGTTTTCCCTGTTTAATTGCCTTGAGGAGGGAATAACTACACTGTATTCGACCATATTCCCAGTCACCTCGCCGTGGTTAGGATGTTGGCATGGGAATACCCCCCTGAAATGGACAAAAATGAATGGGAACATATTGCCATTGGAAGAAACATATACACAATCGCAAATACCCCTCAATTGGATGGCAGTTCATGCAAACCATATTGCAAATGGCATATGGCAAATGCCAAGTGTCATACAGCAAAGATCCCAAAGATGACGAGTGCGCTCCACTGTAGATTTTCATATTGCAAATGGACATAAAGTCAAGACCCAAGTGTCAAATGTAGAACATTTAAAAAATAAAATAATATATCACCCTCTAAAAAAGTGCTTTCTGGACCATTTTTCTAAATTCTTTCCAAAAAAATTGTCAATTATACATATATAAGAACTGTATGAACATACCATTGTCATATTTTATTGTCATACTTTTTTACTTGTCCATAAGGCATATGTTTTGTCCATTTGCAATATGATATCATAGGAAGTCAAAAGTCAAAGTCAAAAGTCTGTGAAGCATTGCCAAGCGCCATAAGAAATGTCCAAATGCAATATGAAAGCATTGAAAGTGCCAAATCAGGATGTTATGTCCATTTGCCATATATGATCATAGGAAGTCGGTTTCAAAACCCAAAAGTCAGTGAACCATGTCCAAATGACATTTATACTGCCCAAATGATATATATCACTGTGTTAAGCCCTGAATCAACCTGGCAGGTCTATTTGTCATGCAGGGACATGGTGAGAGAGAAGTGGGACTCTGTCATTTTTTAATGATTTTTTGAAAAAAGTCCAAAATGACCAGGGGCACCCCCTATTGGATGGGCACGGGTGGGGGGTGCTCCCTACCCAGATGTGGACCCCTTGCACCCTCCTAAAGGCATTCAAAACCATTTACAAAATGTGCTCCTGGTAACCCGTTCCAATCACCAGGCTCACAGCTGTCCATTTGCAATATGTTTCAATGGGCATTTACCGTCACAAATTTTCCATGCTCAAAATTACTGCAGAAATGCGAAATTGACTGGCCCAATGAACTCGGAATGGCCGGGCAGTAATAGTGGTTCCTCTCCATCGCTCGTTGTGTTGATTTCATCATGTCCACTTGGTGATGGTTTTTCACTGTTGAATCTTATTGCAAATGTATAAAAGTCAGCCAGCAAGTGAGCGTCCATCAGTCAATAAGATATCATTCTGACACCAAACTGATACAAACTAACACAAAAAACCCACTTTGTCCAACTCGGTTAGAAGCCAACTATTACATCTTTCAGAGCAGGCCCAAAATTCACAGCGCCTTCTGTTTAAACCATAATAAAAACATAAAACACGTAGTTACATTCTAGCTGTGGGTCCAGTTCTGACATTATGTGTAGGCCTAGCTGAGGCAACCCCGAATCCTGAGTTTCGTCTCGATAGGTCATTCGGAGCCCGAGCAGCAACCTTAATTGGTGCTGAAAATCCACTTTCTCCGGGCATTGCTACGGGGTCCTTGAATGAGCTATCGGACAGAAACGTTAGGGTCCATCTCTATGGGCTGAGGCGGTTTCAATGCACCTAGTCTTGTGACACGGGGACTTTTCTAAATGTCATCATTTTCGCGATGGTCAAAATTAATTGAAGTTATTGCAAATGTACAAGGCTGTTTCTCGGCCTGAGAACCATCTAGAACCACATAACTCACTGTGCACAACCGACTTAAGCCCTATAACAGGTTTCTAAAGTTTCAGAGCTCTTGGTTTGATGGTTCTTTGATGCTTCGAACGCAGGTAACTATTGCAGGCTCTGTGTGTCTGTAAGCCCCACACTGTGTCACTCCCCATTGACTGTGCATACAATAGAAAAATGGCTAGTTCTATTTTTCCTTACACTGTAGGTTCATGTACTTTGACGTGAAGCAGTCAAATTAGCTCTGTATTACTGTTTTCAACCTTTAATCCCAGAAAATGGGCATCAACTCAAAAAGCGTTGCGGCCTCGACGCCATCTTGTTTCTGGGCTAAAAATACATTTGGCCAAACCTGTGCTCACCGAGTTTCGTCTTTGAAGTATTTTCCGTTTACGAGAAATGTCCGTTTGGTGATGTTTTGTCCATTTGCAATAAGCAGCCAGTTGCCATCTGGTGGAATTTTCAGGAACAGCAGAAAAATTTCAATATTAAAAAAAATTATATTGTGGAAACCAAATGTCCGAGAGACTTTGATGACTTCCCGGAAGACCGGGCCCTGGGGGATGACTTGAGGCCAAGTTAACAACACCAGCGGACATCTAGTAAGGGACTGTATATTTGCAATATGGAGATCCTCATCAACCACATGGGAAATGCCACCCTTATGTAGGAAATTGAACAAGCACAGCACTTAAAGGACTGAGAGAAATTGATGATAAAAAGATTGCGGGGACTGTTTTGTTAGATTTAAGTGTGGCTTTTAACAATATCAATTGTAGTTTGAGCTGGAAAAAAGATGTGTTATATTTTACACCCCCTGCTATATTGTGGATCAAGAGTAACATGTCTAACAGAACACAGCGGGTGTTCTTTAATGGAAGCCTCAACTTAATCCAGGTAGAATCAGGAATTCCCTAGGGCAGCTGTCTAGGCCACCTACTTTTCTCAATCTTTAATGACATGCCAGCTACTATGGTGACTTAAATGAATGCAACCCTTAACTTCTTGAGGCTACCTGGGACGTTAGCGTGCCACCTGTGGCGCACCCTATCAACAGCAGGTGCATTTCAAGAGCGGCAAATTTGAAACCAAATAAATGTACAAATTCAAATTTCTCAAACATACAACTAACTTACAGCCTTTGAAAGATAAACATCTTCTTAATCTAACCACGTTTACCGATTTCAAAAAGGTTTTACGGGGAAAGCATAAAGTTAGGTTATGTTAGGAGAGTACATTGACAATAGCTGTGTGCAATGCATTGTCGATTCAAAGACATGCGTCACCAAAACCATACAATCAGCTAAAATTATGCACTAACCTTTTACAATCTCCATCAGATGACACTCCTAGGACATTTTGTTAGACAATGCATGCATTTTTAGTTCTATCAAGTTCATATTTATATCTAAAAACAGTGTTTTACTATGGCGTTGATGTTCAGGAAATCGTTTCCCTCCAATACCGGCAGTCAAGTCATGACGACAAAATAATTAATTAATATTAGAAAACATTGCTAAAATATTATATTGTCATTCAAAGAATTATAGATTTACATCTCTTGAACGCAATGGACTTGTCAGATTTTAAATTAACCTTACTGGGAAATCACACTTTGCAATAATCTGAGCACTGCGCCAGAAAAATACGCATCGCGATACAGACTAACCGCCATGTTGGAGGAATCTAAAATCGAAAATACTATATAAATAATCCATTACCTTTGATTCTCTTCATCAGATGTCACTTCCAAAGAGTCCCAGGTCCATAACGAATGTAGTTTTGTTCAAAAAAGCTCATCATTTATGTCGAAAAACCTCCGTGTTGTAGCGCATGATCTAAGCCAGCCGGACTTCACTTCACTTCAAGAACGGAAAAAATATATTTCCGTTCGTTCAAACATGTCAAACGTTGTATCGCATAAATCATTAGGGCCTTTTTTAACCAGAACATGAATAAAATTCAAGGCGGACCATTGGGTTTTCTTTTAAAACGTTTCGGAATGAGAGTACCCACCATCAAATCGCGCGCCAGGGTGAATGATGGACCATCACGTTCCATGGCTCTTATTCGGTCAGATCTCACTGTAGAACACTCAAAACACTTTGTAAAGGCTGGGGACATCTTGTGGAAGCAATAGGAAGTGCCAGAATATAATTCACCCCCTTTGTTTTTCAATGGCATAGGCTCAAAGTCAATTCAACACATCAGGTATCCACTTCCTGTCAGAATCTGTCTCAGGGTTTTGCCTGCCAAATGAGTTCTGTTATACTCACAGACACCATTCAAACAGTTTTTGAAACTTTAGGGTGTTTTCTATCCATATATAATAAGTATATGCATATTGTAGTTACTGGGTAGGTGTAGGAGGCATTTAAAAATGGGCACATCTTTTTTCAAAAAAGTCTCAATACTGCCCCCTATACCCTAACAGGTTAAACAAAGAGCTGCAGTTATTTTCAGAATGGGTGGCAAGGAATACATTAGCCCTAAATATTTCTAAAACTAAAAGCATTGTTTTGGGGAAAAATCATTCATAAACCTCAACTAAATCTTACAATAAATAATGTGGAAATGTAGCAACTTTAAGTGACTAAACTGCTTGGAGTAACCCTGGATTGCAAACTCATGGTCAAAACATATTGATACAACAGTAGCTAAGATGGGGAGAAGTCGGTCCATAATAAAGCGCTACTCTACCTTTTTAACAGCACTATAAACAAGGCAGGTCCTACAGGTGTTACGTGGAGCGGAACAGGTGAACCAAAGAGCAGACTCAGACGAGGAGACTGGGATGAAGTAGCCAAGGTATTTATTGAAACACAAGGGGAAGATGGAGTGCAGGCCAGGGGAAGCTCGGGTGGGTTGCAGGAAACCAGGTGTGGAGGCTGAGGCTGGAGCAAGAGGTGTTGGGACAGGGTAAGCAGGTCCGGAGGGGAATCCAAGGGAGCAGTAGAATGGGGGATCCAGGACAGAGTAGCAGGACTGACGAGGCGTGGGCCTGGAGACAGGGACCAGAGTCAGAGCGGGCAGAACTGCAGCAGGGAGGAAAACAGCATCAGGCAAGGAAAACAGGCACAACAGGATAGCGGGATCTGAATAGTAACAAGTGGCTAAAACCGTAGATTGACTGAGCAGAGATTCCAATCTGGCAGCGTGAAAGTGGCAGGGCTGAGTATTTGTAGAGGTCTTGATTATGGAACAGGTTGCAGCTGGTGGAGATCTGCTCTGACTCCAGCACACCTGTCTCCACCCACACAATCACAGAGAGAGAGAGAGAGAGAGAGAGAGAGAGAGAGAGAGAGAGAGAGAGAGAGAGAGAGAGAGAGAGAGAGAGAGAGAGAGAGAGAGAGAGGGGGAGAGAGAGAGCATTGGGTTGTGGCGGCAGGTCAAGAAGACACAGGACTAACAGTAGAGGGCTTGGCAGGTGCAGATGTAACAACAGGCCCTAGTTTTGTTGCACCTGGACTACTGTCGTGTGGTCAGGTGCCACAAAGAGGGACTTAGGAAAATTGCAATTGGCTCAGAACAGGGCAGCACGACTCACCCTAACCCTAAAATAAAACTTTTACATTACCGTGTAGTTTACCAGTAAAATGGTCTCACGGGACTTATTTTTATTTAATTAACCTTTATTTAACCAGGAAGGGCTCATTGAGATTCGAAATCTCTTTTTCAAGAGCGTCCTGGCCAAGATTGGCAGCACCAAGTCATTACACAATTACAGACAGACGACATGAAAAACTACAGGTAATCTAGTAAAAAAAACATAGAATTTACAAGAGTATAACAAAATCATAAAACAGCTAATTAGAAACATTGACAGGTCAGGGAATCAGCCTCAAAATCCTTCATCAGTGATTTAAAAACACCAATCGGGACAAGTTCTTCCAGTTTAAAAGTATTTTGTAAGGTGTTCCAAGCCGATGGCGCAGAGTACATTTACATTTACATTTACGTCATTTAGCAGACGCTCTTATCCAGAGCGACTTAATACATAAAAGCCCTTTTACCAAATTCAGTTCGGACATTTGGAACAGTTAGCAGGATAAAGTCCTGCGAACAAAGAGAGTACCCACCACATTTCTGACCAATAAAAATGGCCAAATAAAATGGTAGTAAACCCAAAATGGCTTTGTAAATAAAAGTATACCAATGACTGAGCCTATGATTAACTACAGAAGGCCAGCCAACCCTGGTATTTAAAGTGCAGTGGTGGGTTTTGCAGTTCAAAATAAATCTCAATGCTTCACGGTAAAGGGTGTCAATTGATCTCAAACACTGAGTGGAAGCATTCATATATAAAATATCCCCATAGTCTCGTAAAGGCATAAATGTAGCTGATACTAGCCTCCTGGTTTCAAAAGAAAAACGGCCTTATTCCTAAAATAAAATCACAACTTCAGCTTCAGGTTACAGTCTCAATCTCATTGCCCTGACAGGTAGTAATTGTCACGCCCTGATTCGTTTCACCTGTCCTTGTGCTTGTCTCCATATCCCCATGGGTACTTATACCTGTGTTCTCTGTTTGTCTGTTGCCAGTTTGTCTTGTTTGTCAAGTCAATTGACACAAGGTATGTTGAACAGTATAAAAAGCAGTTTGCAAGTTCTGGAAAGCTTTTGTGAGAGATGAGGCACAACAATAAATAACAGTATCATCAGCATAAAAGTGAAGTTGCGCATTTTGCAAATTTTTGTCTAAATTATTTATATTAATAGTGAATAAGAGGGGACCAAGTACAGAGCCCTGGGGCACACCATTACATACAGACAATTTAACAGACATGAGCCCATCAAATTGAGTGCACTGAGTTCTATCAGACAGATAGTTAGCAACCTACGCTCGACAATCTCTGCCCCAGTATAGCATGATCAACTGTATCAAAAGCCTTTGAGATCAATAAAAAGTGAGACACAGCGCTGTTTTTTGTCAACGGCTTCAGTGATGTCATTTAAAACCTTCATGGCTGCTGTAATTGTGCTATGCTTCTTCTTGAAGCCCGATTGGTACATTGATAAAATAGAGTTAGTATATAAAATCTATTTTAGCTGTTCACTAACAATGGTTTCAAATATTTTCGCCAGGGGTGACAGCTTTGAGATTGGACTATAATTATTTAAGAGTTGGATCTCTTTTAAAAGTGGTAGGACAAATGCTGATTTCCAGATCTTTGGAATTTCATTACATTCCAGGGTTAGATTGAACAGATGTGTAAGTGGTTCAGCTATGAAATATGGACATACTCGGTATACTTATCCTGAAAGACAGAAATGATCTCAATCCAATACATTTTAATAGAACGTTAGCAAACATAGATGAGATCTTGCTACCATGGAAAGGAAAATACCTGTTTATTTGTGGAAAGATCACCCTGACTAAATCTTTAGTCATATCCCAGTTTACCTATTTGCTTATGTCCCTGCCTACACCTAGTGACCTGCTTTTAAATTATATGAGCAAAAATATTCAATTGTATTTGGAATGGCAAGCCAGACATGGGCCTATTTATATAATGAATATGAATTCGGAGGGCAGAAATTATTAAATATTAAAGCATTAGACCTCTCACTAAAGGCGTCAGTCATGCAAAAGTTATATTTAAATCCAAACTGGTTCTTTAGCAAATCAGTAAGAATGTCTCACCCCATGTTCAAGAATGAACTTTATCTCTTTATTCAGATTACAACTTCTCACTTTTGGTTATTACAAAATATTGTGACTTTTAAACAAACCATAGAAAGTTGGTCACAATTTCAGTTTAATCCACCAGAAATGACAGAACAAATAATACAACAAATATTATTGTTAAACTCAAATATACTTACTGATAGAAAAACTTTATTTTTTGATAAAAATGTAAAAAAAGGTATATTCTTTGTAAATGATATCATAAATAGGACTGGTGGAGTTATGTCACACAGGCAGCTAACAAAAACCTATGGAAATGTCTGCTCTACCCAAAATTACAACCAACTAATTGCAGAATTACCGCAAAAATAGAAGAGGCAAGTGGAAGGGGGAAAAAGTAAGGAACTTATCTGTTGGCCCTGCATTTAAGACCAAAATTGGTTAATGAAGAGAGATTTTAGATGCACCGATGCTATGGCACATGTTTTATGATAAAAAAATAAAATAAAATTATTAACCTTTATTTATCTAAGCAAGTCAGTTTTTGGTCACGGGTCCAGGAATGGCTGAAGAATTGCAACATTTCCCTAGAGCTAACTCTGGAGGATTTGAACAGTCATAGTCAATCGATCAATAATTTGATAATACTTTTAGCAAAAATGTTTATCTTTAATTTACAATCTGTCGAAGCAATGAGAATAGAAAGGTTCAGAACTTTTGTGAAACATCACAGCACAGTTGAAAAATATATGGCAAATAGAAATCCAATATGGATGGTGTAGAGAGATAGATGGGAGGGGTTTTGTGGAGCTGAAGAGTGGGACTAATAACAACAAGATAACTCATGTAAAATATACTGTGTCTGTAAAATGTAGATAGGTTCAGAACTGTTGTGAAATAGCACAGATAAAAATGTATGGCAAATAGAATGGATGGACATCATAGAGGAAGGCCAGGACTAAAAACAAACAAAATATGACTACTATAAAATAGATTGTGTCCGTAAAATGTATATAGTATGTATAAGCTGGAAGTAGAAAACCTGGTGTTGTTGTTTATTAGTTTACTCCAATTAGGGGAGGAGTATTAGGGTTAGGGGAAAATAATAAAGGAAAATATATATAGTCACAGGCCGGCTCATAGCCTGTGGCAAAAATGAGGGGACATAAACAGGTATAGGCCAATCAAAAGGTTATTTATTATAAACCACAAAAAAACTAAAAACTATTAACTTTAAACAACAAAAAAAGGAATGAGGTGTGGAAATGTCATAATGTAGGGTGTATGTAACGTGCATGAATGCATGAATCTGTGTGTGAACATGACTGAGTGGAAACTACGTAAAACTACAAAGGAACAAACAAAACAGGAGGAGCAGGGAGAGAGAGAGAAGAGTGATTGGTGAAGCAGTTTTAAATAACCTGAGCCCAGGTGGCTCCAATCACGCCAGCTCCAATCACTAACGACCCTCCTCTGCCTGCAGGAGGAACCGCCCCTGCACTGCAGAGGGGCCGTGACACCCCCCTCCTTAAAATGAGGGCCCCACCCTCAACCCAAATTACAACCCAACATATTCAAAACAATCCAAAATTCCCACCCAAAATACAAAACGGATACCAGTCCCGGCTCCTAGCAGTAGCCCCGTGTCCCCTAGCTGACTGTCCGTCCTCAAACTCAGCAGCCCTGGTACCTGGGGAGCAATTTAAGAGGAAAGAGGTGCAAACAGCCCGCAGGGGTCAGCAGAGAGAAAATGCAAACTAGGTTAAAGGAGCACGGGACAGAGCATCAGCAATTATATTATCCTTACCCCTAATGTGTCTAATATCAAGGTTGAATGGTTGTAAGAACAAAGCCCAACGCATCAGGCGCTGGTTGGGATTTAGCAGGGACTTCAGAAAAATAAGTGGGTTGTGGTCAGTGAACACAGTTAAAGGGGTTAAACCAGAACCAACATAGACCTCGAAGTGCTGTAAAACCCAAATGAGACCTAAAGCCTGCTTTTCAATTACAGAATAGCTTTGCTGATACTTATTACATTTCCGGGAAAAGAAACTGACTGGACACTCAACATTGTCATCATTTTCCTGGAGAAGCACAGCCCCAGCACCGATTTGACTGGCGTCTACCTGCAATTTGAAAAGTTTCCCAAAATTTGGTGCTGCCAACACGGGTGCCAAACACAAAAGAGCCTTCACTGCATCAAAGGTCCCGGGTTCAAATCTGCGAGAGGTCCCGGGTTCAAATCCCGGATGAGCCCCCACTTGTCACAGGCCGGCTCATAGCCTGTGGCAAAAATGAGGGGACATAAACAACAGGTATAGGCCAGTCAAAGGGTTCTTTATTGTAAACCAAAACCGTGTTAACTTTAAAAAAGAAAAAGTAATGAGGTGTGGAAATGTCATAATGTAGGGTGTATGTAAGGTGCATGGTTGCATGAATCTGTGTGTGTGAACATGACTGAGTGGAAACTAAGTTAACCTACAAAGGAACAAACAAAACAGGATCATACCTGGAGGAGCAGGGAGAGAGAGCAGAGGGATTAGTGAAGCAGTTTAATACCCTGAGCCCAGGTGGCTCCAATCACTAACGACCCACCTCTGCCTGCAGGAGGAACCGCCCCTGCACTGCAGAGGGGGGGCCGTGACAATATATATCTGTGTATTTGTATGTGTGTGTATGTGTATTTAATCCTAGTAAAAATTCCCTGTCTTAGGTCAGTTAGGATCACCACTTTATTTTAAGAATGTGAAATGTCAGAATAATAGTAGAGAGAATGATTTATTTTAGCTTTTATTTCTTTCATCACATTCCCAGTAGGTCAGAAGTTTACATACACTCAATTAATATTTGGTAACATTGCCTTTAAATTGTTTATCTTGGGTCAAATATTTCAGGTAGCCTTCCACAAGCTTCCCACAATAAGTTGGGTGAATTTTGGCCCATTCCTCCTGACCTGGCTGGTGTAACTGAGTCAGGTTTGTAGGCCTCCTTGCTCACACACGCTTTTTCAGTTCTGCCCACAAATTTTCTATAGGATTGAGGTCAGGGCTTTGTGATGGCCACTCCAATACCTTGACTTTGCTGTCCTTAACCTGTTGGGGCTAGGGGGCAGTATTTTCACGGCCGGATAAAAAACGTACCCAATTTAAACTGGTTACTACTCTTGTCCAGAAATGAGAATATGCATATAATTACTCGATTTGGATAGAAAACACTCTAAAGTTTCTAAAACTGTTTGAATGGTGTCTGTGAGTATAACAGAACTCATATGGCAGGCCAAAACCTGAGAAGATTTCATACAGGAAGTGCCCTGTCTGACAATTTGTTGTCCTTCTGTTGCATCTCTATCAAAAATACAGCATCTGTGCGGTAACGTGACACTTTCTAAGGCTTCCATTGGCTGTGTAAAGCCGCCAGAAAGTGGAATGGGGTGTCTGCTGTCTCTGGGCAAAGTATAGGAGCAGAGTTTATAAGTGGTCAGCCTGGGGACAGTGAGACTGAGATGCGCGTTCACGAGACTTTTTTTCTTTCAGTCTTTGAATGAATACAACATTGCTCGGTTGGAATATTATCGCTATTTTACGAGAAAAATAGCATAAAAATTGATTTTAAACAGCGTTTGACATGCTTCTATGTACGGTAAGGGAATATTTAGAATTTTTTTTGTCACGAAATGCGCTCGCGCGTTACCCTTCGGATAGTGACCTGAACGCACGAACAAAATGGAGGTATTTGGATATAACTATGGATTATTTGGAACCAAAACAACATTTGTTGTTGAAGTAGAAGTCCTGGGAGTGCATTTTGACGAAGAACAGCAAAGGTAATCCAATTTTTCTAATAGTAATTCTGAGTTTAGTGAGCCCCAAACTTGGTGGGTGTCAAATTAGCTAGCCTGTGATGGCCGAGCTATGTACTCAGAATATTGCAAAATGTGCTTTCGCCGAAAAGCTATTTTAAGGGTTGGTCTGGGAACAGCCCTAGTCTAACCTACTGTCTGTGGCTAACCTGCAGCAGGGTGGAGGGTTAATCAGAGCCCAGCACCCCGGAAATTCTAAGATCCAGGACTTCTTAATTCGGCTGGAGGAGTTATGGGAGGAGCTAAGGAGACGACATCACAGGAACCAGGTCTACCTGCAGGCAGGAGAGGAGATGAGCTTTAGGGTAAGACACCTCTCTCTCTCTCTCTCTCTCTCTCTCTCTCTCTCTCTCTCTCTCTCTCTCTCTTATTCAGTACTATTAGCTCTCTGCCAAGTTATGTGTAGCAGAGCTTCTGAGGTGGATCCACCTAACATTCAACAAAGGCAGAGCAGGCTGACCTTCAGAGGAATTATACAGGGGAACACAGTATATACACTGGGGTGCATTCAATTACCACATGGAAAGAACAGAGCAGGACAGACAGGCAGACAGCCACAATGATAACAAACTAACTGGGACTGAACAGAACAATTGAAGCCCAAATTATAACCTATTGCCTATATAGTGCATTACTTTTGACCCGGGCCCACAGACCAATATATAGGGAATAGGGTGCCATTTGGGATACAGTCAGTCTTCAGTGGGCCAGTTTAGACCACAGTGTTCGGTGGGTCAGTTTAGACCACAGTGTTCAGTGGGTCAGTTTAGACTACGGTGTTCAGTGGGCCAGTTTAGACCACAGTGTTCAGTGGGCCAGTTTAGACCACCGTGTTCAGCGGGCCAGTTTAGACCACAGTGTTCCGTTGGCCAGTTTAGACCACAGTGTTCAGTGGGTCATTTTAGACCACAGTGTTCAGTGGGCCAGTTTAGACCACAGTGTTCAGCGGGCCAGTTTAGACCACAGGGTTCAGCTGGCCAGTTTAGACCACAGTGTTCAGCTGGCCAGTTTAGACCACAGTGTTCCGTTGGCCATTTTAGACCACAGTGTTCAGTGGGCCAGTTTAGACCACAGTGTTCAGCGGGCCAGTTTAGACCACAGTGTTCAGTGGGCCAGTTTAGACCACAGTGTTTAAAAAAAGGGGTGGATCAGCTTAATATTGCAGAAAGAATATTGCTTCCATCAATGTAATTGTCTGCATCATTTCCAATCCCCCTTATATTTTTGGGGTAAATATATATATATCCATACACGCATGCGTACATATACACATATATACATACACATACCTATATAGACATACATACTTTTTTAAAGAATATACCTTTATTATTATTCCCCGCAAACCCTACCACCGATCGCCCAATTGGAGTAAACTAATAAACACTTCGGCTTTTACCTTCAATTTATTCATCTTATACACATTTTACAGACACAGTCTATTTTACAATAGTTATTTTATGTTTGTTTTTAGTCCTTCCTCTATTTCTGATGTCCATCCAGTTTGATTTCTATTTGTAGCTGTGCTATTTCACAAAAGTTCTGAACCTATATACATTTTACAGACCCCGTATGTTTTACAATGTTTATCTTGTTATTAGTCCCACCCTTCAGCTCCATTCAACCCCTCCCATCTATCTCTCAACACCATCCATTTCGGATTTCTATTTGGCATGGTATTTTTCAACTGTGCTGTGATGCTTCACAAAACAATTGAACCTTTCTATTCTCATAGCTTCTACAGATTGTAAATTAAAAATGAACATTTTGCTAAAATAATTATTATATTATTGATTGATTGACTATGGCTTTTCAAATCACCCAGTATTGCTATCTGCAGTGTTAGTTCTAGGCAAATGTTGCAATTCTTCAGCCATTCCTGGACCTGTGACCAAAAACAAGCTACATATGGACAATACCAAAATAAATGATCTAATGACTCTGCCACCGCACAGCAGAATCTGCAGAGCTGGGAAGATTGTATCCCCCATATATATAACATTCTATTAATTGCAAGAATTTTGTATAGTAATTTAAATTGAAAAATTCTATGTTTTGAATCCGGCGTTGTTTTGCGTGTCAATTCATAAACCATGTGCCATGGAATGGGTATATCGAAAATCTCTTCCCAACTATTTTGCACAGCTGTCAGTTTTTTGGTCCTTAAATGAAATTGGTATATGTTTTTATTTATCACACTTTTCTTTAACCATTTATGTTCTTTAATACAGGGCCGACATACAAGTTCCTTACTTTTTTCCCCTTCTACTTGCCTCTTCCATTTTTGTGGTAATGCTGCAATTAATTGGTTGTAATTTTGGGTAGAGCAGACATTTCCATATGTCGGTGTTAGCTGCATGTGTGACATCACTCCACCAGTCCTATTTATAATATCATTCACTAAAATTATACCTTTTTTTAAAATTTCTTTGAAAAATACAGTTTTTTTTATCAATTACTATATTTGAATTTAACTACAATATTTGTGTATTATTTGTTCTGTTTTTTCAAGTGGATTAAACTGAAATTGCAACCAACTTTCTAAGGTTTGTTTAAAAAATAAAGATATTTTGGAGATTATTTCCTTTTCAAACAACCGAAAGTGGGCAGGTGTAATCTGAATAAAGGGAAAAAGGCCCTTCTTGAACATAGGATGAGACATTCATACCAATTTACTAGAAAACCAGTTTGGATTTAAGTATAACTTTGGTTTGACTGATGCCTTTAGTGAGAGGTCTAATGCTTTAATATTTAATCATTTCTGCCCTCCGAATTCATATTCGTTATATAAATAGGCCCTTTTAATTTTATCTGGCTTGCCGTTCCAAATAAAATTGAATATTTTTTGTTCATATAATTTAAAAAGCAGGTCACTAGGTGTAGGCAAAACCATAAGCAAATAGGTAAACTGTGATATGATTAAAGAGTTAATCATGGGGATTTTTCCACAAATAGACAGGTATTTTTCTTTCCATGGTAGCAAGATCTAATCTATTTTTGCTAACTTTCTATAAAAATTTATTGGAGTGAGATAATTTCTTTCTTTTGGGATTTGTATACCGAGTATGTCCACATCTCCGTCAGACCATTTTATTGGTAAACTACATGGTAATATAAAATTTGTATTGTTTAGTAATCCAATACATAATATCATGATTTGGTTTTAATCCAGAGAGGATAGCAAATGTATCTAGATCCTCTATGAGGCCGTGGAGAGACTCTAATTGTGGTTTTTAAAGAAAACATGAATCATCGGCGTACAATGACACCTTAGTTTTAATCCACGGATTTCTAATCCCTTAATATTATTGTTTGATCTAATCTTAACAGCTAACATTTCGATGGCAATAGTAAATAAATATGCCGATAGTGGACAACCTTGTTTTACTCCTCTAGATAGTTTAAACCCTTTAGAGATGTAGCCATTGTTTACTATTTTACACCTAGGGTTACTATACATAACTTTAACCCATTTTATTAGAGATTCCCCATAATTGAAATATTCTAGGCATTTATATATAAACTCCAGTCGTACTTTATCAAAAGCCTTTTCAAAATCAGCTATGAAAACCAGGCCTGGTGTCCCCGATATTTCATGGAATTCTATTGTTTCCAGTACTTGTCTTATATTATCTCCAATGTATCGTCCATGTAAAAAAACATGTCTGATTAGGATGAATAATATCTGACAATACTTTTTTTAATTCTATGCGCCAAGCATTTTGCTAGGATTTTTGCATCACAACACTGAAGTGTAAGAGGTCTCCAATTGTTTAAATGGACTGGATCTTTATATATACCATTTGGGTTCTGTTTCAGTAATAATGAAATCAGACCTTCTTGTTGCGTGTCTGATAATCTACCATTTATATAGGAGTGGTTAAAACATGCTAATAATGGTCCTCTGAGTATATAAAAAAAAGTTTTGTATACATCCACTGGTATGCCATCCAGCACTGGAGTTTGCCCATCCTTAAAGGCCCCAATTGCATAAAGCAGTTCCTCCTCTGTAATTTAGCCTTCACATGAGTCTTTCTGTACAGATGTTAATTTTACATTATTATTAGGGAAAAAATCCATACAATTAGTTTCAGTTAGTGGAGAAGGAGGAGCCTGAAACGAAAACATGTTCTTAAAGTACTTTACTTCCTCTTTCAAAATATAATTTGGTGAATCATGCGTGACTCCATCATTTGTAACAAGTTTTAATACATTTTATTTGGTAGCATTTGTATATTGAAGATTGAAAAATAATTTGGTCCATTTTCCCCCATATTCCATCCAGTTCGCTTTATTTTTATAATATATTACACTGGATCTTTCTTGAATAAGTTCCTCCATTTCTTTTTGTTTTTCCTCTAACTTATTCTGTGCCTCTATGGTACAGTTTTTATTGCTATCTAACTGTACTGTTAGTCCTTCAATTTCCTTTGTTAATATGGACTCTTTTGATCTAAATTGCTTTTGTTTTATAGATGAGTACTGAATTGCATGGCCTCTAAAGGCACACTTAAAAGTGTCCCATACAATAAGTGGATCTTCTGTACCTATGTTATGTCTGAAAAAGTCAGTTATAAATTCTTCTGTCCTAGTTCTAAACAATTTATCATCTAGTAGACTTTGATTAAATTTCCAATATCCTCGCCCACGTGGATATTCTGTAAGAGTAATATATATTCCAATTATGTGATGATCCGACCGCATTCTTTCCCCATCAACACTTTTTAAACTTTTGGTGCCAGAGAGAATGGCATAAGAAAGTAGTCAAGACGACTAGCTTGATTAAGCCTCCGCCATGTATATCTCACTAGGTCAGGGTATTTAAGTCTCCATATATCCACTAATTCCAATATATCCATGACATTCATGATTTCCTTAAGTGCCTGAGGGTGATAGTTTGTAGTGTGATTTCCTTTCCGGTCCAGAGAGGTATTTAAGACCGTATTAAAATCTCCCACCATTATAATAGAGTCTAGTGTTGCTTGTAGAGTTGATCAATTCTTATATATATTTTCAAAGAAGCTTGGATCATCATTATTCGGACTGTATAGGTTAATAAGCCATATCTGTTTATTGTCCAATAACATATTTAAAATAATCCATCTACCTTGATAATCTGTTTGGACAATTTGCACATTTGGATGAAAATTACTGTTAATTAAAACCATCACCCCTTTTGAATTTCTTTGCCCATGGGAGAAATATATTTCGCCCCCCAGTTCTTTTTCCACAAAACTTCATCTAAAATTGTTGAATGGGTTTCCTGTAAACAATAGATAATAAATTCCTTCTCTTTTAACCAGGTAAATACTGATCACCTTTTCTTATTATCTGCTAGGCCATTACAATTATAACTGGCTATACTTATTTCACCACTTACCATAATGACACACAACTTTACATTTTATTTATGAAAATATATGTTTGTAAACGTATCATTAAAAAGTAACAAGATGATTGAGTGTCTATATAGCTGTACCATGATATTTGCATTGCTACTAAGTAAACCTCCAAATGGTCCCTATTATTCCACCTGCTAAAAGCCTTCCTCATCCCTAGTTGGGTTGTCATCCCAATGCCTGGCAGACCACCCCAGATCCCCCGAATCCTATAGCCCTGAACAGACTGGGATCCATTTACCGAATTGAAGTAAATCAATTGCCAAATGCATTTCCATCGCCCTCACCTCGATTTGTATTAGACCACAGTGTTTTAGGGCCAGTCAGTGTGGATTCTGCCAGTGTATTATCTTATTGGCCTCTGTACATCAATATCCAAACTGATATCCAATGAGAATAATAATCTGACATTGTCACGCCCTGACCTGAGAGAGCCTTTTTATGTCTCTATTTAGGTTGGTCAGGGTGTGATTTGGGTGGGCATTCTATGTCCTTTTTTCTATGCTTTGTATTTCTTTGTTTTGGCCTGGTATGGCTCTCAATCAGGGACAGCTGTACATCATTGTCGCTGATTGGGAGTCATACTTAGGCAGCCTGTTTTCCTTTGGGGTTTGGGGGTAGTTATTTTCTGTTTTGTGAGTATACCTGACAGAACTGTTTGGCTGTTGTTTGTTCTCGCTGTTGTTTAAGTGTTCTCTTATAATAATAAAGAAGATACACGCTGCGCCTTGGTCTACTCCTTCAGACAGCCGTTACAGACATTGATTTATCAAGACGAGTCTCCATGCTTGTCTCAAAGCAGCTCGAAAGGGTGCTGAAATAGTTGACCACACGCGGGTAGGCAATTGTTCCAAATGCAGTAGTGGAACAAGTACCCAATTGTCATACTTGAGTAAAAGTATACAGTGGGGGAAAAAAGTATCCCCTGCTGATTTTGTACATTTGCCCACTTACAAAGAAATGATCAGTCTATAATATTAATGGTAGGTTTATTTGAACAGTGAGAGACAGAATAACAACAAAAAAATCAAGAAAAACGCATGTCAAAAATGTTATAAAATGATTTGCATTTTAATGAGGGAAATAAGTATTTGACCCCCTCTGCAAAACATGACTTAGTACTTGGTGGCAAAACCCTTGTTGGCAATCACAGAGGTCAGACGTTTCTTGTAGTTGGCCACCAGGTTTGCACACATCTCAGGAGGGATTTTGTCCCACTCCTCTGTGCAGATATTCTCCAAGTCATTAAGGTTTAGAGGCTGACGTTTGGCAACTCAAACCTTCAGCTCCCTCCCCAGATTTTCTATGGGATTAAGGTCTGGAGACTGGCTAGACCACTCCAGGACCTTAATGTGCTTCTTCTTGAGCCACTCCTTTGTTGCCTTGGCTGTGTGTTTTGGGTCATTGTCATGCTGGAATACCCATCCACGACCCATTTCTATGCCCTGGCTGAGAGAAGGATGTTCTTACCCAAGATTTGACGGTACATGGCCCCATCCATCGTCCCTTTGATGCGGTGAAGTTGTCCTGTCCCCTTAGCAGAAAAACACCGCCAAAGCATAATGTTTCCACCTCCATGTTTGACGGTGGAGATGGTGTTCTTGGGGTCATAGGCAGCATTCCTCCTCCTCCAAACACGGCGAGTTGAGTTGATGCCAAAGAGCTCCATTTTGGTCACATCTGACCACAACACTTTCACCAGTTGTCCTCTGAATCATTCAGATTGTTCATTGGCAAACTTCAGACGGCATGTATATGTATTCTTGAGCAGGGGGACCTTGCGGGCGCTGCAGGATTTCAGTCCTTCACGGTGTAGTGTGTTACCAATTGTTTTCTTGGGGACTATGGTCCCAGCTGCCTTGAGATCATTGACAAGATCCTCCCGTGTAGTTCTCGGCTGATTCCTCACCGTTCTCATGATCATTGCAACCCCATGAGATGAGATCTTGCATGGAGCTCCAGGCCGAGGGATATTGACAGTTCTTTTGTGTTTCTTCCATTTGCGAATAATCGCACCAACTGTTGTCACCTTCTCACCAAGCTGCTTGGCGATGGTCTTGTAGCCCATTCCAGCCTTGTGTAGGTCTACAATCTTGTCCCTGACATCCTTGGAGAGCTCTTTGGTCTTGGCCATGGTGGAGAGTTTGGAATCTGATTGATTGATTGCTTCTGTGGACAGGTGTCTTTTTTACAGGTAACAAGCTGCGGTTAGGAGCACTCCCTTTAAGAGTGTGCTCCTAATCTCAGCTCGTTACCTGTATAAAAGACACCTGGGAGCCAGAAAATCTTTCTGATTGAGTGGGGGTCAAATACTTATTTCCCTCATTAAAATGCAAATCAATTTATAACATTTTTGACATGCATTCTTCTGGATATTTTGTTGTTATTCTGTCTTTCACTGTTCAAATAAACCTACCATTAAAATTATAGACTGATCCTTTCTTTATCAGTGGGCAAACATACAAAATCAGCAGGGGATCAAATACTTTTTTCCCCCACTGTAGATACGTTAATAGAAAATGACTCGAGTAGAAGTCACCCAGTAAAATATTACTTGAGTAAATGTCTACAAATATTTGGTTTTAAATATACTTAAGTATCAAAGTAAATATAATTGCTAAAATATAACAAAAGTAAAAGTAAACAAATAAATAATTTCAAATTCCTTAAATAAAAAAAAAAACCAGACAGCACCATTTTATAGTTTTTTAAAAATTTACGGCTCCAACACTCAGACAAATTTGTGTTTCGTGCGTCCACGAGATCAGAGGCCGTAGGGATGACCAGGGATGGTCTATTAATAAGTGTGTGAATTGGACCATTTTCCTGTCCGGCTAAGCATTCAAAATGTAACAAGTACTTCTGGGTGTCAGGGAAAATGTTTGGAGTAAAAAGCATGTTATTTTCTTTAGGAATGTAGTGAAGCAAAAGTAAAAGTAATTAAAAAATCTCTTAATGACTTAAGTAGTACCTTAAAGTATTTTTACTTAAGAACTATTTTACACTTTTGTTCAAATGTATTATAACGATATGATGACCTTGGGAGTTTCAGTAAGCAACACTAGGATGACCTTCAGTTGCATTAGCCTACTTTATTCCAATATTTTGGTCATTCAGTGATATGTATTCCCACAGTTATTCTTTCTGGATCCATCCAGTTGTGGCTTAGAAAACAGTTAATGTGGTGGGCTCTGAGAAGGAGAAGGTAGTGCCTTCCAATGGGCTCTCAGAAGAGAAGGTAGTGCCTTCAAATGGGCTCTGAGAGGAGAAGGTAGTGCCTTCCAATGGGCTCTCAGAAGAGAAGGTAGTGCCTTCCAATGGGCTCTGAGAGGAGAAGGTAGTGCCTTCCAATGGGCTCTGAGAAGAGAAGGTAGTGCCTTCCAATGGGCTCTGAGAGGAGAAGGTAGTGCCTTCCAATGGGCTCTGAGAAGAGAAGGTAGTGCCTTCCAATGCCGCCTCAGCATTACGGCTACATTTCACACTAAGCCGTAGGCAAAACTTCACTGCAATCATGACTAGATCGGTTGGCAGAAATAAAAGTAGTCTTTGTCGCCGCCAATACCTTTCATATATAAAGAAAAGCCAGCAAAAAATTGGCGTGATGCTGAAGCTCTGGCCCTAACCCCAGTCATTACATTGGTGACCCTGCAGATAACCTCTCCTATCAGACAGTACAGCTCTGACCCTTCTTCTAGAGTCTAGACCGATGTTGACCCTGCAGTTAACCTCTCCTATCAGACAGTACAGCTCTGACCATTCTTCTAGAGTCTAGACCGATGTTGACCCTGCAGTTAACCTCTCCTATCAGACAGTACAGCTCTGACCCTTCTTCTAGAGTCTAGACTGATGTTGACCTTGCAGTTCTTCTCTCCTCCCTCCCCCCATCCCCTCTCCTCCCAGACAGTGCAGCTCCTCCAGGCCTTGGGTAGTATAGAAGCCTGGTTGGAGGCAGCAGAGCTGTCCATGTCGAACTCCCAGCTAGCAGGAGACCCAGAGGCCATGAGGCTGGCTGAGAAAGACAGCTGCTTACTCCAGACAGAGATGTCCTGCCGGGGAATGGAGCTAACAGCACTCAGACAGGAAATGGACAGGCTGGGTGGTCAGCGGGAGGGTCAGTGCCCAGGATACTCCAACACTGAGGGCCTCCAGGTGCCACAACACCACACACAGGTCCTCCCAGATCTTATGGACCAGGTGGAGAGAAAGTGAGTACCCAGGGTGGAGAGGGGGAGAGAGAGAGAAAGAGAGGGAGGGACAGAGAGAGAGAGAGAGAGAGAGAGAGAGAGAGAAAGAGAGGGAGAGACAGAGAGAGAGAGAGAGAGAGAGAGAGAGAAAGGGAGAGGGGGTAAGGGAGAGAGAGGGTGGGTGGGTGGGTGTGGGTTATTCCTTCATGATTAATGTACCCTAAGTGACGTCTCCTCTTGAATCCTGACTGGAGTTTCACCCGCAGGTTGTCTGTGTTCAGACCAAGGGTCCCCTCCTCTCACTAGGTTAGATTCCACCTTCACCAACACCCAGGAGGTTGTCTGTGTTCAGACCAAGGGTCCCCTCCTCTCACTAGGTTAGATTCCACCTTCACCAACACCCAGGAGGTGAACCTCATCAGAGTCTCCATTACTAAGACATTTGGTTTTGCACGGGTGGTGTTATTCTTCAATAATTGATACTTTATATATCTTGTTAATATATATCTCAGTACTCTGTCCAACCGCTGGTTCTATTGTTTATATATTCCTCTTGGTGTGTGTTCATCTTAGTGAGGTGGAAAGCAGTGAATGTTCCAGAATGTTCCAGAACCAAAGAGCATCTAAGAGATCCGCTGACATATACAATGATGTCATCATAACCAACTGTCCTACAGCTGGAGAGAGGGGGGGGCAGAGAGAGAAAGAGAGAGAGAGAGCAGAGAGAGAGAGAGGGGGGCGAGAGAGAAGGAGACAGAGAGAGGAGGTAGAGGAGAGAGAAATAGAGCAGAGAAAGAGGGAGAGAGAGGGGGGAGACAGAAAGGAGGGAGGGAAGAGAGAGAGAGCAGAGAGAGAGGAGGGAGAGAGAGGGGGAGAGAGAGAGAGCAGAGAGAGAGAGGGGTAGACACAGAGAGAGGAGGAAGGGGAAAGAGCAGAGAGATAGAAAGGAACATAAAATTCGACATCACAATTAGGATCTGGCTATAAATACTTGAATCAGTTATAGAACCCATTGCCCTCTATGGTTGTGAGGTCTGGGGTCTGCTCACCAACCCACAAAATGAGACAAACACCAGATTGAAACTCTGCATGCAGAATTCTGCAAAAAGATCCGTGTACAATGTAAAACACCAAATAATGCATACAGAGCAGAATCAGGCCGGTACCCGCTAATGATCAAAATCCAGAAAAGAGCCGTTAAATTCTACAACCACCTAAAAGGAAGCGATTGCCAAACCTTCCATAACAAAGACATCAGAGAGATGAACCTGGAGAAGAGTCCCATAAGCAAGCTGGTCCTGGGGCTCTGTTCACAAACACAAACAGACCCCACAGAGCCCCAGGACAGCAACACAATTAGACCCAACCAAATCATGAGAAAACAAAAAGATAATTACTTGACACATTGGAAAGAATGAACAAAAATACAAAGCAAACTAGAATGCTATTTGGCCCAAACAGAGAGTACACAGTGTCAGAATACCTGACCACTGTGACTGACCCAAACTTAAGGAAAGGTTTGACTATGTACAGACTCAGTGAGAATAGTCTTGCTATTGAGAAAGGAGACTTGCTACTGCTTCTCAAGAGAAGACAGACTGCAGTATGTGCCCACTGCCCACAAAATGAGGTGTGCGATTACAGCAGCAAGATTTGTGACCTGTTGTAACGTGGGTCGTATAAAGGGGACCAAGGCGCAGCGTGTAGTGCTCATATTAACTTTAATGAAGACACTTAAACGAAAACAACAAAACGACAGCCAACAGTTCCGTCAGGTGAACTCACAAAACGGAAAACAACTACCCACAAAAACCCAGGAAGAAAAAAACCCTACTTAAATATGATCTCCAATCAGAGGCAACGAGGATCAGCTGCCTCCAATTGGAGATCAACCCAAACAACCCCAACATAGAAATAGAAAAACTAGAACTTAAACATAGAAATAGAAAACATAGAAAAACCCAAAACACCCCCTGTCACGCTCTGACCTACTCTACTATAGAAAATGACAACTTACTATGGTCAGGACATGACACCTGTTCCCACAAGAAAAGGGCAACCAGTGAAGAACAAACATCATTGTAAATACAACCTATGTTTATGTATCTTTATTTTCACTTTTGTACTTTAACTATTTTCACATCGTTACAACACTGTATATATACATAATATGACATTTGAAATGTCTCTATTCTTTTTTGGAACTTCTGTTAGTGTAATGTTTACTGTTCATTTTTTATTGTTTATTTCACTTTTGTTTATTATCTATTACACTTTATTTTATTTAACTCGGCAAGTCAGTTATGAACAAATTCTTATTTACAATGACGGCCTACCAAAAGCCAAAAGGCCTCCTGCGGAGACTAGCTGCAGCGGATTGAAAAGAGGAGCGACCCAGGGATGTGTGTGTGTTTTGGGGACCTTTAACAGAATGTGACTGGCAGAATGGGTGTTGTATGTGGAGGATGAGGGCTAAAGTAGGTATCTCAGATAGGGGGGAGTGAGGCCTACACTTGCTTTGGAAATGTGAACATATGTTTCCCAAGCAAATAAATCCCTTTGAATTTAATTTAATTTAATTGATAGAGCAGAGAGAAATAGAGAGAGAGCAGAGAGAGAGAGGGGGAGAACTCTTCTACCTGTCGAAACCAATGGCCCTTCTGCCTCTGGCCCCCTCTCTTTTTTTGATGGTTGGTGGCTTGGTGTCTTTAACAGTCTGGCTCTATGTGTTAATAGACAGAGAGACTGAAGTCTAATAGACAAGCCAGAGGCTATAGCATCTCAGCCTCACCAGACCCACCACAGACTGACTGGCCTTTATTGTAGGTTAAGTGTTGAATGTTGATGTACTCTGTGTCACCAGGTACCAACGTGTCCAGATTGCGTTGACTCAGCAGAGTTCGTCGCTGCAGGACACCAGGATGCTGACAGAGTTTTTGGAGAGGGTGGAGCTAGAGGAGAGGGTGGAGCTAGAGGAGACCCAAGAGGCCAGGGGGAGGGGCTACAGCAGTAACCTTGGACAGGTGAGGCACAGAGTTTTACCTGCATGAAGTCACATCACACAGCATACTACATTAGGTACCCGAGGGTTAGTTTGTCTTTAATAACTTTGGGTAAACCACCTCCGGTGTTTATCTCCCAGCCTTTCCACAGTGAGATCAGCTCAGCTCTTACCCTGCTGGGTGATGGGGGTGGGGAGCCCCTGATGGAGCCGCTGGGAAACCCTGTAGAGGAGCTGCGGGAGGCAGTGGAGATGTTGAATGACACGGTCAGAGAGAGAGGACGATCACAGAATCACATCCATAATCAAGCCATCCAGACTATGATCCGACAGGTAGGATGGCCCCGGAGGGTTGACAGGTTCTGGTATTGTGAAGGTCCAGTGGAGTCTGTGTTGGTTTCATATCTAGTGTACAGTATCCATGGCAACATGGTTGTTGTAGAAGAACAGTGAAAACTGTTTCCTTTAGTTTGTTTACTTGACAGAATAAACCAATCCTGTGACTGACCCTAAGTCTCCCTATGCTCTCTCCCCTCTGCTGTCCCAGCTGGCTGTGCTGTCAGTGCGTGTGGAGGACAGTCTGTGCTGCAGTAGAGAGCTGAACCTGGACCTCCTGCAGAGAGAGAAAGACATGGCCATGCGCTGTGAACCAGAACGCAGTGGACTAGAGGGACTAAAGGAACAGCAAGACACCCTAGAGGTGAGTGGGGGGCTAGAGGAACAGCAAGACCACCTAGAGGTGAGTGGGGGGCTAGAGGAACAGCAAGACACCCTAGAGGTGGGGGGGGCTAGAGGAACAGCAAGACCACGTAGAGGTGAGGGGGGGGGCTAGAGGAACAGCAAGACACCCTAGAGGTGGGGGGGGGGCTAGAGGAACAGCAAGACCACCTAGAGGTGAGGGGGGCTAGAGGAACAGCAAGACACCCTATAGGTGGGGGGGGCTAGAGGAACAGCAAGACCACCTAGAGGTGAGGGGGGGGCTAGAGGAACAGCAAGACCACTTAGAGGTGAGGGGGGGGCTAGAGGAACAGCAAGACACCCTAGAGGTGAGGGGGGCTAGAGGAACAGCAAGACACCCTATAGGTGAGGGGGGCTAGAGGAACAGCAAGACCACCTAGAGGTGTGGGGGGGGGGGCTAGAGGAACAGCAAGACCACATAGAGGTGAGGGGGGGCTAGAGGAACAGCAAGACAACCTAGAGGTGAGGGGGGACTAGAGGGACTAGAAGAGCAGTAAGACCACCTAGAGGGACTAGACACTTCAATGCTCTAACGTCTTCCTGTCGTACTGTCATTGAAGGAACAAAGTAGAGGCTTTCAGAAATCTCCAGGTCTTGAAACATGCTGCGGATTAGACCCAGTTCCTTTACTGTAATATAACAATATATTCCATTGGTGTTGGGTAATGGTCGTTGTGTAATAGGTTGCAATGGCTGTTGTGGCACAAGGGAAGCCCTCCCTCCTCTCTCCTCCTCCCTTCACCTTGTTTCACAGCTGTCTGTTTCCTGTTGTGTCAGAGTTTCTCACTCCACTCTGACCCACAGAGACCATTGAGCCAATCAGCAAGCATGAACCAACCCTGATTTCTGTTCCATTAAGGATATAAATTACAACATGCCATCACACAGAGTTTATTGTCCACCAAGGATGTGTGTTTGTGTGTGTGTGTGTGTGTTTGTGTGTCTGTCACAAGAGTTGGAGGATTAGTGGGTGGTGTGTCTGTGTCCAGTCCAGACAGCTGTGTGTTTGACATGAGTCATACCGTACCCCCCCAAACTGAATACACACATTACTGTCTGGAATCTGGACCCAGTGAAAACAACAGGACCAAATGGGATCTAACATACTGAAATAACTGTGGCGTCATTGATCAGCCACTGACCGTGATTAACTGAAAAACATTATGAAGTGTCACTCCCATCGAGACTTCACAGATATTAACTACTGGTTCAGATTGAAAGCAACAGAACGGCTTGAATATGTCTAACATGGTTCTTCTCCCTATCTGAGAAGTCTAAAAAACACCTCTCACACGTGTGGCCATCCATCCATCCATCCATCCATCCATCCATCCTTCCTTCCTTCCTTCCTTCCTTCCTTCCTTCCTTCCATCCACCCATCCATCCATCCATCCATTCATCCATCCTTCCATCCATCCATCCATCCTTCCATCCATATCATAATTCAACCTGTTGTCATTGTTCCCTGTAGGTTAATTATGCTGTACTGAAGGAAGAGGTGGAGGAGCTCCAGAGACAGACCGGTTATCTGGAGGAGCTATGCCCAGAGAGAGTGACCTTCCTGGCGGTGGAGGTGCAGGGAGCCCTGGGGGTTTGGAAGGAATTAAGGAGGAACGTAGAGGAGAACAGAGACAGATTACGACAGTTTGTTGACCTGCAGGACTTCTTCAGGACCTACCTGGCCATGATGTAAGCAGATGATATAAACCATACTGGCCCCTTCTGGCTCAATCAGGGGCTCTTTCTCAATTCCTCTTTCTTGGACTTCTTGCATCCTCTCTCCTCGCCTCATTCTCAAACCCCATTGGAGAAAAGGGTCTGAGTGAAGAGACCTTGAACACACTCCTCCAATACTTTTGAGAAGGAGGTGAGGAGACAGGAATGGAGAAAAGTTGAATTTAGATAGAGTTTCTTTCATAATCCCACTGTACCCTGCTGAGAGTCGCTATGACTGGAGACTCTTAGCTGTTTCAGATCATAACAGGATGTCCTAGTCTGTCAGGCAGGCTTTGTCAGTAATTTAACACGTGTTGGGGAGGTCGGTATAGTTATTGTTATATCCATGGGTTCCATAGTTATGTTAGTTCTGTGGTTCCGGGTTCCGTAGAGTATTTGTAGCAAGGAACTATCATAAAGTGTTAAGACTGGTTACCATCATCATCATCATGTCCTATTCATGGCTTTACTCTCTGTCTGTCTGTCTGTCTGTCTGTCTGTCTGTCTGTCTGTCTGTCTGTCTGTCTGTCTGTCTGTCTGTCTGTCTGTCTGTCTGTCTGTCTGTCTGTCTGTCTGTCTGTCTGTCTGTCTGCCTGCCTGCCTGCCTGCCTGCCTGCCTGCCTGCCTGCCTGCCTGCCTGCCTGCCTGCCTGTCTGTCTGTCTGTCTGTCTGTCTTCCTTTTCCCCCTCCACCCTTTTGAATGGACAGATCGTGGATGGAGGACACTCGGGAGTGTATTTTCTCTGAGAGAGTGTTGCATTGTGGGAGGGACGACCAGGAGCCAATGGTTGCGGAGATGGAGATGGATGTCCAGATAGACAGGAAGTTGGAGGAGTTTGAGGAGCTGGATGCTGCAGGGAGGAACCTGCTGAATGCTGAGCACCACCTGGCCAACATGGTAGGGTCTACTTGATTGATTGTTTGATTGTTTGGTTGATATTTTTTTGTAGATTGGTTGGTTGATTTTTTGTTGTTGTAGATTGGTTGGTTCAGATGGTAGGGTTAACATTGAGTCGCACAACCCCTAGGAGAAATATAATACACTTAGGGTTCTGGGTTTTTGTAACTATGGCTGCATTTACACAGGCAGCCCAATTCTGATATTTTTACTGTAATTGATATTTTGACCAATCCGATCAGCTCTGAAAAAGATCTGATGTGATTGGTCAAAAGACCAGGGTTAACTGTGTAAAAGTAGCCCCAGCTGTCTAACACAGAGGTGTCAATTCCATGACTTGATTGATCAATTAAGGTCATTGATTAGTTAGGAACTCCCCTCACCTAGTTGTCTAGGACCTTTTCTTTAAGGTTGCAGCCCCTATGAACGCCTATCTCAGTCCTTTTTAACCTGTCTTTCCTCTCTGGGGAGGTTCCTATTGCTTGGAATGCAGCCACGGTGCAACCTTTATTTAAAGGGGGAGATCAAGCTGATCCTAACTGTTATAGGCCTATTTCTATTTTGCCCTGTTTATCAAAAGTGTTGGAAAAACTTGTCAATAATCAACTGACTGGCTTTCTTGATGTCTGTAGTATTCTCTCTGGTATGCAATCTGGTTTCCGCTCAGGTTATGGATGTGTCACTGCACCCTTAAAGGTCCTAAATTATGTCACCATTGCCCTTGATTCTAAGCAATGTTGAGCTGCTATTTTTATTGACTTGGCCAAAGCTTTTGATACAGTAGACAATTCCATTCTTGTGGGCCGGCTAAGGAGTATTGGTGTCTCTGAGGGGTCTTTGGCCTGGTTTGCTAACTACCTCTCTCAAAGAGTGCAGTGTATAAAGTCAGAACATCTGCTGTCTCAGCCACTGCCAGTCACCAAGGAAGTACCCCAAGGCTCGATCCTAGGCCCCACACTCTTCTCAATTTACATCAACAACATAGCTCAGGCAGTAGGAAGCTCTCTCATCCATTTATACTCAGATTATACAGTACTCAGCTGGCCCCTCCCCGGATTTTGTGTTAAACGCTCTACAACAAAGCTTCTTAGTGTCCAACATGATTTCTCTACCCTTCACCTTGTTCTGAACACCTCCAAAACAGAGGTCATGTGGTTTGGTAAGAAGAATGCCTCTCTCCCCACAGGTTTAGAGCTTGAGGTAGTCACCTCATACAAGTACTTAGGAGTATGGCTAGACGGTACACTGTCCTTCTCTCAGCACATATCAAAGCTGCAGGCTAAGGTTAACCCTAGACTTGGGTTCCTCTATCGTAATCGCTCCTCTTTCACCCCAGCTGCCAAACTATCTCTGATTCAGATGACCATCCTACCCATGCTCGATTACAGAGACGTAATTTATAGCTCGGCAGGTAAGGGTGCTCTCGAGCGGCTAGATGTTTTTTACCATTCGGTCATCAGATTTGCCACCAATGCTCCTTATAGGACACATCACTGCACTCTATACTCCTCTGTAAACTGGTCATCTCTGTATACCCGTCGCAACACCCACTGGTTGATGCTTATTTATAAAACCCTCTTAGGCCTCACTCCCCCCTATCTGAGATATCTACTGCAGCCCTCATCCTCCACATACAACACACGTTCTGCCAGTCACATTCTGATAAAGGTCCCCAAAGCAAACACATCCCTGGGTCGCTTGTCTTTTCAGCTCGCTGCAGCTAGAGACTGGAACGAGCGGCAACAAACTGGACAGTTTTATCTCCATCTCTTCATTCAAAGACTCAATCATGGACACTCTTACTGAAAGTTGTGGCTGCATCACGTGATGTATTGTTGCCTCTACCTTCTTTCCTTTGTGCTGTTGTCTGTGCCCAATCATGTTTGTACCATGTTTTGTGCTGCTACCATGTTGTGCTGCTGGCATGTTGTTGTCATGTGATGCTACAATGCTGTGTTGTTGTCTTAGGTCTCTGTTAGGAACTCCTCTCACCCGGTTGTCTAGGTCTTAATTGATGAGTTAGGAACTCCTCTCACCTGGTTGTCTAGGTCTTAATTGATGAGTTAGGAACTCCTCTCACCTGGTTGTCTAGGTCTTAATTGATGAGTTAGGAACTCCTCGCACCTGGTTGTCTAGGTCTTAATTGGTCACTAATTGATTTATTGGTTGACTGGTTGACTGATTGACTGATTGATTGGTTGATTGGTTGACTGGTTGACTGATTTATTGGTAGACTGGTTGACTGATTGATTGGTTGACTGGTTGACTGATTGATTGGTTGACTGGTTGACTGATTGATTGGTTGACTGGTTGATTGGTTGACTGGTTGACTGATTGATTGGTTGACTGGATGACTGATTGACTGATTGACTGACTGATTGACTGACTGATTGGTTGACTGACTAATTGGTTGACTGGTTGACTGATTGATTGGATGACTGGTTGGCTCATTGATTGGTTGACTGATTGATTGGTTGATTGACTGATTGGTTGACTGGTTGACTGATTGATTGGTTGACTGGTTGACTGACTGATTTGTTGACTGGTTGACTGATTGATTGGATGACTGGTTGGCTCATTGATTGGTTGACTGATTGATTGGTTGATTGACTGATTGGTTGACTGGTTGACTGATTGATTGGTTGACTGGTTGACTGACTGATTGGTTGACTGGTTGACTGATTGATTGGATGACTGGTTGGCTCATTGATTGGTTGACTGATTGATTGGTTGATTGACTGATTGGTTGACTGGTTGACTGATTGATTGGTTGACTGGTTGACTGACTGATTTGTTGACTGGATGACTGAATGATTGATTGACTGACTGATTGGTTGACTGGTTGATTGATTGATTGATTGGTTGACTGGTTGACTGATTGACTGACTGATTGGTTGACTGGTTGACTGAATGATTGTTTGAATGACTGGTTGACTGATTGATTGGTTGACTGGTTGACTGGTTGACTGATTGACTGACTGATTGGTTGACTGGTTGACTGAATGATTGGTTGAATGATTGGTTGACTGATTGATTGGTTGAATAGTTGACTGACTGATTGATTGACTGACTGACTGACTGATTGGTTGACTGGTTGACTGATTGACTGACTGATTGGTTGACTGATTGACTGACTGATTGGTTGACTGATTGACTGACTGATTGGTTGACTGGTTGACTGATTGGTTGACTGATTGATTGATTGAATGATTGATCATTCCTCTAGATCAATGAGCGTCTGGAAGAGTTGAGGTCCATGCTGGGATGGATGCTGGTCCACTGGAGAGACCAGAAACACCAGAGGAGTCAACGCAGGAATAACAAGACTGAACCTAATGAAGATATTATCTACTCTGAGCCCCCAACAGAGCAGACTACTGGAGATAATATCTACACCAACACAGAGCCCATCACTGAGAACTACTCTGAGACAGCAGAGCAGATCACAGAAGATAACATCTACACAAACACTGTACCAGAGTCCACTAGAGATAATATCTACTCAGAGACCACAGTAGAGCCCACTAGAGATAATATCTACTCAGAGACCACAGTAGAGCCCACTAGAGATAATATCTACTCAGAGACCACAGCAGAGTCCACTAGAGATAATATCTACTCAGAGACCACAGTAGAGCCCACTAGAGATAATATCTACTCAGAGACCACAGTAGAGCCCACTAGAGATAATATCTACTCAGAGACCACAGCAGCAGATATCTACACAGATGCTACAGCCTGCCCCACCCACAGTACCCCTGCTCAGCCAGAGACCCACTTTACCCCTGCACTGAGTGTCTTTGAGGACAGATTGAGGACAATAGACAGTCTGTACTGTCCCGCAACAGACCAGCAAAGTTGGGAGGACCAAGAGGGTGGCTACCAGGTGATGAAAAGCAACACACATGCTCCAGTGGGCAGTGGTCTCACCTCTCCTCCAGAGACCCACCAATCCCCCTGCCTGGTCTTAAAAGAGCCCAGCAGCCCAGCCCTCTGCCTGGGGGGCACCATAAGCCCAGGGGGCACCTCAGTCAACAGCAGCCCTAGGGTTAGCTTGGTGGGCCAGGAGGTTAGCCTGGGGGACCAGGGGGGAATGGTCTGCCTATGGGGCACCGTCAAGAACAGCCCTACCCTCAGCCTTGGAGGCAGTGTGGATCTGGGGGGTACTGTCAATCTCATCCTCAGCTTGGGGAACCAAGGAGACAGCCATGTGGAGGTGTTGGAGGCTAATCCTAGGGTGGGTGAGGAGGAGAAGAGCACAGAGCCTGTCCACAGGGTAAGAGCCACAGACCTCCTCTCATATATACCTACCTGACTGTCCTGACCACTCTGTACCTACCTGACTGTACTGACCACTCTGTACCTACCTGACTGTACTGACCACCCTGTACCTACCTGACTGTACTGACCACTCTGTACCTACCTGACTGTACTGACAACTCTGTACCTACCTGACTGTACTGACCACTCTGTACCTACCTGACTGTACTGACCCCTCTGTACCTACCTGACTGTCCTGACCACCCTGTACCTACCTGACTGTACTGACCACTCTGTACCTACCTGACTGTACTGACCCCTCTGTACCTACCTCACTGTACTGACCACTCTGTACCTACCTGACTGTCCTGACCACCCTGTACCTACCTGACTGTACTGACAACTCTGTACCTACCTGACTGTACTGACCACTCTGTACCTACCTGACTGTACTGACCACTCTGCACCTAACTGACTGTACTGCCTCCTCTGTATCTACCTGACTGTACTGACCACTCTGTACCTACCTGACTGTCCTGACCACCCTGTACCTACCTGACTGTACTGACCACCCTGTACCTACCTGACTGTACTGACCACTCTGTACCTACCTGACTGTACTGACCACTCTGTACCTACCTGACTGTACTGACCACTCTGTACCTACCTGACTGTCCTGACCACCCTGTACCTACCTGACTGTACTGACCACCCTGTACCTACCTGACTGTACTGACCCCTCTGTACCTACCTGACTGTACTGACCACTCTGTACCTACCTGACTGTACTGACCACTCTGTACCTACCTGACTGTACTGACCACTCTGTACCTACCTGACTGTACTGACCAATCTGTACCTACCTGACTGTCCTGACCACCCTGTACCTACCTGACTGTACTGACCCCTCTGTACCTACCTGACTGTACTGACCACTCTGTACCTACCTGACTGTACTGACCACTCTGTACCTACCTGACTGTCCTGACCACCCTGTACCTACCTGACTGAACTGACCACTCTGTACCTACCTGACTGTACTGACCACTCTGTACCTACCTGACTGTCCTGACCCCTCTGTACCTACCTGACTGTACTGACCACTCTGTACCTACCTGACTGTCCTGACCACTCTGTACCTACCTGACTGTACTGACCCCTCTGTACCTACCTGACTGTACTGACCACTCTGTACCTACCTGACTGTACTGACCCCTCTGTACCTACCTGACTGTACTGACCACTCTGTACCTACCTGACTGTACTGACCCCTCTGTACCTACCTGACTGTACTGACCACTCTGTACCTACCTGACTGTACTGACCACCCTGTACCTACCTGACTGTACTGACCACTCTGTACCTACCTGACTGTCCTGACCACCCTGTACCTACCTGACTGTACTGACCACTCTGTACCTACCTGACTGTACTGACCCCTCTGTACCTACCTGACTGTACTGACCCCTCTGTACCTACCTGACTGTACTGACCACTCTGTACCTACCTGACTGTCCTGACCACCCTGTACCTACCTGACTGTACTGACCCCTCTGTACCTACCTGACTGTACTGACCACTCTGTACCTACCTGACTGTACTGACCCCTCTGTACCTACCTGACTGTACTGACCACTCTGTACCTACCTGACTGTACTGACCACTCTGTACCTACCTGACTGATTGTACTGACCACTCTGTACCTACCTGACTGACTGTACTGAACACTATGTACCTACCTGACTGTACTGACCAATCTGTACCTACCTGACTGACTGTACTGACCACTCTGTACCTACCTGACTGACTGTACTGACCACTCTGTACCTACCTGACTGACTGTACTGACCACTCTGTACCTACCTGACTGACTGTACTGACCACTCTGTACCTACCTGACTGAAACACTATTTCAACCGTCTTATTTGTTTCTCCTATAGAATCATAGCACTGGGTGGCCACTTCCACACGGCCTTCTCAGCTGTTTCCAGCTGTCCTTTCTTGCCTTAATTTCCATATTTTCTCTTTTCTACCTCTCCCTCTGTCTACCTCTTTCTTTCTCTCCCCCCTCTCTCTCGCTCTCTCTCTCTCTATCTCTGTCTCTCTCTACCCCACTCTCTACCCCTCTCTCTCTCTACCCCCTCTGTCTCTCTCTCTACCTCTCCCTCTCCCTCTCTCTCTTTCTCCCCCGTCTATCTCTCTCTCTCTACTCCTCTTTCTCTACCCTCAATCTCTCTCTATCTCTCTCTATCTCTCTCTCTCAACCTTTCTCTCTCTCTCTACCCCTCTATCTCTATCTCTCTCTCAACCTCGCTCTCTCTCTACCCCTCTCTCTCTCCCTACCCCTCTCTCTACCCCTCTCTCTCTCCCTACCCCTCTCTCTCTCTACCTCTCTCTCTATCTTTCTCTCAACCTCGCTCTCTCTCTTCCTCTCTCTCTCTCTTCCCCTCTCGCTCTCTCTCTTCCCCTCTCTCTCTCTCTCCCTACCCCTCTCTCTACCCCTCTCTCTCTCCCTACCCCTCTCTCTCTCTACCTCTCTCTCTCGCTCTATCTTTCTCTCAACCTCGCTCTCTCTCTTCCCCTCTCTCTCTCTCTTCCTCTCTCGCTCTCTCTTCCCCTCTCTCTCTCTCTCTCCACTACTCTCGCTCTCTCTCTCTCTCTCTCTCTCTCTCTCTCTCTCTCTCTCTCTCTCTCTCCCCCTCTCTCTCTCTACCTCTCTCACTACCCCTCATTCTCTCTCTCTCTCTCTCTTTTTCTACCTATCTAACTATCTCTCTCTATCTCTCTCTCTCTCTCTCTCAACCTTTCTCTCTCTCTCTCTACCCCTCTATCTCTATCTCTCTCTCAACCTCGCTCTCTCTCTACCCCTCTCTCTCTCCCTACCCCTCTCTCTCTCTCGCTCTATCTCTATCTTTCTCTTTCTCTCAACCTCACTCTCTCTCTTCCCCTCTCTCTCTCTCTTCCTCTCTCTCTCTCTCTTCCCCTCTCGCTCTCTCTCCCCCTCACGCTCTCTCTACACCTTTCTCTCCCTACCCATCTATCTCTCTCCACTACTCTCGCTCTCTCTACCCCTCTCTCTCTACCCCTCTCTCTCTCTCTCTCTCTCTCTCTCTCTTTCTACCCATCTAACTAACTATCTCTCTCTCTCTCTCTCTCTCTGTCTCTGTCTCTGTCTCTGTCTCTCTCTCTCTATATATATATATATATATACCCTTCTCTGTCTCAGCCACCTAAAACCTTTTGGAGGTGCTGCCAGGGTCTGTGGGAAAATACTCTGGGTAGTTTAAAGAGAAAGATTTATCGCCAGAGTGCAGAACAGGTAAATGGGTTAGTGTGAGCCGAAGCAGCATGCCATGTCTCTACTACAGTGTGTCTCTACTACAGTGTGTCTCTACTACAGTGTGTCTCTACTACAGTGTGTCTCTACTACAGTATGTCTCTACTACAGTATGTCTCTACTACAGTGTGTCTCTACTACAGTGTGTCTCTACTACAGTGTGTCTCTACTACAGCATGTCTCTATTACAGTATGCCTCTACTACAGTGTGTGTGTGTCACAGCAAGGCACCTGATTGGTTCTGTGAAATGACCCAGTGTTTGGCTGTCCCAAACAGCATCCCATTTCCTATATCCTGTACACTGACTAAACAGAACATTAAAAACACCTGGTCTTTCCCTGACATAGACTGACCTGGTGAAATCTCCCTTATTGATGTCACCTGTTAAAGATGCAGAACGCTTTGCTCTGCTGTTTCCTGGTTGCTACAGTTCTAAAGAGTTTGACTAACTTCAGTTTATTTGACCAAACAAGCAGGTCTAGTGTAGAGAATCGTTATACCATCTAAACCACAGTGAAATGTATTTTCCATAACCAAACATATTGTATTTTCAGCTGTTTGAAGTGTAAAGAAAACGAAAGAGATGCAAAAACTAAATTTAAAAACTGGAAGCATAGAAATGTGCCGATAGAACAGATCTACAGCTTCTCTTAAAATAGATCGACAGCTTCCCGTAGAACAGATCTACAGCTTCTCTTAGAACAGATCTACAGATTCCCGTAGAACAGATCTACAGCTTCCAGTAGAACAGATCTACAGCTTCCCGTAGAACAGATCTACAGCTTCCCGTAGAACAGATCTACAGCTTCCCTTAGAACAGATCTACAGCTTCCCGTAGAACAGATCTACAGCTTCCCTTAGAACAGATCTACAGCATCCCTTAGAACAGATCTACAGCTTCCCATAGAACAGATCTACAGCTTCCAGTAGAACAGATGTACAGCTTCCAGTAGAACAGATCTACAGCTTCCCATAGAACAGATCTATAGCTTCCCTTAGAACCGATCTACAGCTTCCCTTAGAACAGATCTACAGCTTCCCGTAGAACAAATCTACAGCTTCCCGTAGAACAAATCTACAGCTTCCCTTAGAACAGATCTACAGCTTCCCTTAGAACAGATCTACAGCTTCCAGTAGAACAGATCTACAGCTTCTCTTAGAACAGATCTACAGCTTCCCGTAGAACAGATCTACAGCTTCCCGTAGAACAGATCTACAGCTTCCCGTAGAACAGATCTACAGCTTCCTGTAGAACAGATCTACAGCTTCCAGTAGAACAGATCTACAGCTTCCCGTAGAACAGATCTACAGCTTCCCTTAGAACAGATCTACTGCTTCCCATAGAAAGTAGAACAGATCTACAGCTTCCAGTAGAACAGATCTACAGCTTCCAGTAGAACAGATCTACAGCTTCCCATAGAATTTAGAACAGATCTACAGCTTCCAGTAGAACAGATCTACAGCTTCCCATAGAACAGATCTACAGCTTCCTTTAGAACAGATCTACAGCTTCCCTTAGAACAGATCTACAGCTTCCCTTAGAACAGATCTACAGCTTCCCATAGAAAGTAGAACAGATCTACAGCTTCCAGTAGAACAGATCTACAGCTTCCAGTAGAACAGATCTACAGCTTCCCATAGAATGTAGAACAGATATACAGCTTCCAGTAGAACAGATCTACAGCTTCCCGTAGAACAGATCTACAGCTTCCCTTAGAACAGATCTACAGCTTCCCGTAGAACAGATCTACAGCTTCCCTTAGAACAGATCTACAGCTTCCCATAGAAAGTAGAACAGATCTACAGCTTCCAGTAGAACAGATCTACAGCTTCCCATAGAATGTAGAACAGATATACAGCTTCCAGTAGAACAGATCTACAGCTTCCCGTAGAACAGATCTACAGCTTCCTTTAGAACAGATCTACAGCTTCCCTTAGAACAGATCTACAGCTTCCCATAGAAAGTAGAACAAATCTACAGCTTCCAGTAGAACAGATCTACAGCTTCCAGTAGAACAGATCTACAGCTTCCCATAGAATGTAGAACAGATCTACAGCTTCCAGTAGAACAGATCTACAGCTTCCCGTAGAACAGATCTACAGCTTCCAGTAGAACAGATCTACAGCTTCCCATAGAACAGATCTACAGCTTCCCTTAGAACAGATCTACAGCTTCCCATAGAAAGTAGAACAGATCTACAGCTTCCAGTAGAACAGATCTACAGCTTCCAGTAGAACAGATCTACAGCTTCCCGTACAACAGTACAGCTTCCCGTAGAACATATCTACAGCTTCCCATAGAACAGATCTACAGCTTCCCGTAGAACAGATCTACAGCTTCCCGTAGAACAGATCTACAGCTTCCCTTAGAACAGATCTACAGCTTCCCATAGAACAGATCTACAGCTTGCCGTTGAACAGATCTACAGCTTCCCGTAGAACAGATCTACAGCTTCCCATAGAACAGATCTTCAGCTTCCCATAGAACAGATCTACAGCTTCCAGTAGAACAGATCTACAGCTTCCCATATAACAGATCTACAGCTTCCCTTAGAACAGATATACAGCTTCTTAGACATGTTTCCAATGAGAATGACAGATTTATAACCAATCACTTGGTCGGGTCGCCCAAAAGGTTCATATTGCAGCTTTAAATCCACTTTGATCCGTGTAGGTGAAGGGAGGAGACAGGTTAAAGAAGGATTTATAGGCCTGGAGACAATTGAGACATGGATTGTGGATGTGTGCCATTCAGAGGGTGAATGGGCAAGACTAAAGGTTTAAGTGTCTCTGAACAGGGTTTGGTAGTAGATGCCAGGTATGCTGGTTTGTGTCAAGAACTGCAATGCTGCTGGGTTTTTCACCCTCAACAAATTCCCATATCTTTATCCAAGATGGCGTAGCAGTCAGACATCCTTTGTCCTCGTCCTGTCGTATCCCATGTAAATATATTTTTATATATTTTTCTTCGCATTCTTTTTATATTTTTTTCTAAAACTCAACTTCAAAACACTCTTCTGCAACCCGCCTCACCCAATGTGGTGCAGATCTGTTTTTTTCTAAAGTATTATTCACCTTGAATTCGGAATCCCCCAACAGAAGCTACCCAGTTCACTAGCTGCTAGCCAGCTAACCACTGCTAGCAGTCATCAGCTAACCGTTAGCTCGGAAAGCTCTCGCCAGTTTGTACAACGTGACTCAAACCAGAGCATACTGGACCTATTTTCTCTCCATATCCCTGTATTCCTACCGCAAGCTCTGGACATTTTCACCTGGATCTTCGCAGCTAGCTAGCTGCTATCCGAGTACTGGCCAACGTCGGTCCCGGAGCAAGCACCAATTAGCCTGGAGCTAGCACATGCTAGGCCCTTTCTCCCGGCTAGCTGAAGAGGCCCATCAGCCACTCCTGGGCTACAATACCTGGACCCCTTCTACAGCTGGTACAGGGCAGGGAACCCCGCCGATCCTTCACGACTGGACTACGACATAATGCCCATCCGATAGCCGAGGCCCGCTAACTGCTAGCTGTCTAGAGCTTATTGAACTGTTAGCTGTATAGATCCATCAACCAATTTCTTGGGCCACTGTACCTATTTTGCCAATTGGACGTGGAACCCTCTGCTATTCGGAACCCTACTAATTCCATCACAACTGGTCTATTGACGTCACCGCATGTGGAGGTCAAAACAGACTTTCCTCCGTCGAGACGTCCCTCTAAGGCCCTTCTGCTAGCTTGCTAGCTCCAACCTGCTAGCTGTCTGAATCGCCGTGTCTCCAGCCAGCCCAACCACTCACTGGACCCCTATTGATCACCCGGCTACGCATGACTCTCTCTAGTATCAATATGACTTGTCCATTTCTGTCCTGGTTAGTGATAATTGTCTTATTTCACTGTAGAGCCTCTAGCTCTGCTCAATATGCCTTAACCTACCATTTAGTTCCACCTCCCACATATGCGGTGACATCACCTTGTTTAAACATCTCTAGAGACAATATCTCTCTCATCATTACTCAATGCCTAGGTTTACCTCCAATGTACTCACATCCTACCATACCTCTGTCTGTACATTATGCCTTGAATCTATTCTATTCTTGAATCTACAACCCCAAATCCGTAAACACGGGCACCCTCATAGATATCATCCTAACCAACTTGCCCTTCAAATACACCTCTACTATTTTCAACCAAGATCTCAGCGATCACTGCCTCATTGCCTGCATCCGTAATGGGTCCGCGGTCAAACGACCACCCCTCATCACTGTCAAACACTCCCTAAAACACTTCAGCGAGCAGGCCTTACTAATCGACCTGGCCAGGGTATCCTGGAAGGATATTGACCTCATCCCATCAGTAGAGGATGCCTGGTTATTCTTTAAAAGTGCCTTCCTCACCATCTTAAATAAGCATGCCCCATTCAAAAAATAACCAGGAACAGATATAGCCCTTGGTTCTCTCCAGACCTGACTGCCCTTGACCAGCACAAAAACATCCAGTGTCGTTCTGCATTAGCATCGAACAGCCCCCGTGATATGCAACTTTTCAGGGAAGTTAGGAACAAATATACACCGGCAGTTAGGAAAGCAAAGGCTAGCTTTTTCAAGCAGAAATTTGCATCCTGTAGCACAAACTCAAAAAAGTTCTGGGGCACTGTAAAGTCCATAGAGAATAAGAGCACCTCCTCCCAGCTGCCCACTGCACTGAGGCTAGGAAACACCGATAAATCCACTATAATTGAGAATTTCAATAAGCATTTTTCTACGGCTGGCCAAGCTTTCCACCTGGCTATCCCTACCCAGGTCAACAGCCCTGCGCTCCCCACAGCAACTCGCCCAAACCTCCCCCACATCTCCTTCACCCAAATCCAGATAGCTGATGTTCTGAAAGAGCTGCAAAATCTGGACCCCTACAAATCAGCCAGGCTAGACAATCTGGACACTCTCTTTCTAAAATTATCTGCCGAAATTGTTGCAACCCCTATTACTAGCCTGTTCAACATCTTTTTCGTATCGTCTGAGATTCCCATTGATTGGAAAGCTGCCACGGACACGCCCCTCTTCAATGGGGGTGTGACGATCATCAAAAGGATCAAGGTGCAGCGTGATAAGTGCTCATATTTCTTTATTGTAACTCAGAACACTAAATCAAAATAATAAACAACGAAAAACGAACGTCACGTTCTGCAGGCTTACTGAGCTGTACAAAACAAGATCCCACACTGAAAAAGGGAAAAAGGGCTGCCTAAGTATGATTCCCAATCAGAGACAACGATAGACAGCTGCCTCTGATTAGGAACCATACTCGGCCAATCAAAGGAAAAAACAACATAGAAATATAACACATAGACTGCCCACCCCACACCCTGACATAACAAAATAGAGATATAAACCGTCTCCCTCAGGTCAGGGCGTGACAGGGGGAGACACTCTAGACCCAAACTGCTACAGACCTATATCTATTCTACCCTGCCTTTCTAAGGTCTTCGAAAGCCAAGTTAACAAACAGATTACCGACCATTTCGAATCACACCTTACCTTCTCCGCTATGCAATCTGGTTTCAGAGCTGGTCATGGGTGCACCTCAGCCACGCTAAAGGTCCTAAATGATATCATAACCGCCATCGATAAGAGACATTACTGTGCTGCCGTATTCATCGACCTGGCTAAGGTTTTCGACTGTCAATCACAACATTTTTATTGGCAGACTCAACAGCCTTGGTTTCTCAAATGACTGCCTCGCCTGGTTCGCCAACTACTTCTCTGATAGAGTTCAGTGTGTCAAATCGGAGGGCATGTTGTCCGGACCTCTGGCAGTCTCTATGGGGGTGCCACAGGGTTCAATTCTCGGGCCGACTCTCTTCTCTGTACATCAATGATGTCGCTCTTGCTGCTGGTGGTTCTTTGAACCACCTCTACGCAGACGGCACCATTCTGTACACCTCTGGCCCTTCTTTGGACACTGTGTTAACAAACCTCCAGATGAGCTTCAATGCCATACAACTCTCCTTCCGTGGCTTCCAACTATTCTTAAATGCAAGTAAAACTAAATGCATGCTCTTCAACCGATCGCTGCCCGCACCTGCCCGCCTGTCCAGCATCACTACTCTGGATGGTTCTGACTTAGAATATGTGGACAACTACAAATACCTAGGTGTCTGGTTAGACTGTAAACTCTCCTTCCAGACTCACATTAAGCATCTCCAATCCAAAATTAAATCTAGAATCGGCTTCCTACTTTGCATCAAAGCCTCCTTTACTCACGCTGCCAAACACGCCCTCGCTTCATACTCGTTGCCAAACAAACTGGCTCCAGGTCATCTATAAGTCTCTGCTAGGTAAAGCCGTGCCTTATCTTAGCTCACTGGTCACCATAGCAGCTCCAACCCGTAGCACGCGCTCCAGCAGGTATATCTCACTGGTCACCCCCAAAGCCAATTCTTCCTTTGCCTGCCTCTCCTTCCAGTTCTCTGCTGCCAATGACTGGAACGAACTGCAAAAATCACTGAAGCTGGAGACTCTTGCCTCCCTCATTAGCTTTAAGCACCAGCTGTAAGAGCAGCTCACAGATCACTGCACCTGTACATAGCTCATCTGTAAATAGCCCACCCAACTACCTCATCCCCATACTGTATTTATTTATTTATTTTGCTCCTTTGCACCCTTGTATCTCTTCTTGCACATTCATCTTCTGCACATCTACCATTCCAGTGTTTAATTGCTATGCCAGTGTTTAATTGCTATATTGTAATTACTTTGCCACCATGGCCTATTTATTGCCTTACCTCTCTTATCCTACCTCATTTGCACATGCTGTATATAGATTTTTCTACTGTATTATTGATTGTATGTTTGTTTAATCCATGTGTAACTCTGTGTTGTTGTATGTGTCGAACTGCTGTGCTTTATCTTGGCCAGGTCGCAGTTGTAAATGAGAACTTGTTTTCAACTGGCCTACCTGGTTAAATAAAGGTGATATAAATAAATAAATAATCTCAATATTTGGAAGGAGTTCCTAATGTTTGGCATACTGAGTGTATATTCCCTATATAGTGCACTACTTTACCCAGGGTAGGGAATAGGGTGCCATTGGGGACGCATGTTCTGTTTGCAGGGGAATGCTGCATGAGGCTCTCTGCCCTGATAACCATTATGCACTAACAATCTCACAATATGAAACATAACTGTCCAATACTGTCCCCTTTCTATATCTGTCTCCTCTCTTATCTCTGCCCCTCCTCTCCATTCCTCTCTAACCCTGTCTCTTCTCCTCTATCTGTCTAACCCTGTCTCTTCTCCTCTCCCTCTCTATTCCTGTCTCTTCTCCTCTCCCTTTCTATCCCTGTCTCTTCTCCTCTACCTCTCTATCCCTGTCTCTTCTCCTCCCCCTCTCTATCACTCTCTTCTCCTCTCCCTGTCTCTTCTCCTCTCCCTCTCTATCTCTATCCCTGTCTCTTCTCCTCTCCCTCTCTATCCCTGTCTCTTCTCCTCTCCCTCTCTATCCCTGTCTCTTCTCCTCTCCCTCTCTATCTCTATCCCTGTCTCTTCTCCTCTCCCTCTCTATCCCTGTCTCTTCTCCTCTCCCTCTCTATCCCTGTCTCCTTTCCCTCTCTATCCCTGTCTCTTCTCCTCTACCTGTCTAACCATGTCTCTTCTCCTCTCCCTCTCTATCCCTGTCTCCTCTCTATCCCTGTCTCCTCTCCTATCTCCTCCTCTCCTCTCCCTTCCCTCTCTAACCCTGTCTCCTCTCCTATCTCCTCCTCTCCTGTCTAACCCTGTCTCCTCTCCTATCTCCTCTCCTGTCTAAACCTGTGTTCTCTCCTCTCTAACCCTGTCTCCTCTCCTATCTCCTCCTCTCCTCTCCTCCTCTATTTAAAGGACAACAACATGACCTCAGCTCCTGAGAGTATTTTACTACACCGCCTCCACACCAAGATCTCCTCCTCTTCATCCCCCTCCTCCTCCGGGCCTCCTCATCCCTGCGTCTCTTTCTCCTCCTCCCTCCCCAAGAACACCTCCATCTTGTCTAGTCTGAAGAGAAGGAGCAAGAAGAGGAGAAGGAAGGGAGACGCTGGCCGTCACACCGTTCAGAGAATCATGGTTGTAGAGGGGGAGGAGCAGACAGAGTTGGCATGTCCTGCTGAAGCTGCACCCCAGCCAATCACGCTGTACGACACCCAGACCTGGCCAATGAAGGAGGGCCGGAGAAAGAAGAGCTTATTAAAGGCAGAGGGGGTGGGGCCAGGGCAGGGGGTGGAGCTCGTGGACTACATGGATAACCCATTGGCCAGGGATATTGAAGATGAATGTTCTGGGGTCTACACTGTCAGCCCCTATGCAGTGACAGAGGCAGTCTCTATAGCTCCACCCAGGGGCCAGGTGAGGAGCCACTGCAGGTTCCTGTCTCTGGGGTCTGTTTTGACATTTGACCTCTCCAAAGACATGAGGTTGATCCCCAGTATACAGGACGTAATCACTATAGGACTCCCAGAACACAGGGGGACCCCCAACCCAAACCTCAATCCCAACCCTCACACAGAGACACACGCAGCCCTCAGCTCTTTCAAACAGACCCGCTCCCCTCCCTCTCACCCTTTAGATGGACCCCCTTCCTCAAAAACACTGACCCGCTCCCCTCCCTCTCACCCTTTAGATGGACCCCCTTCCTCAAAAACACTGACCCGCTCCCCTCCCTCAGACACACACAGAGCTTCAGACAATGAGGCCGTCACTACTTACAGATATGAAACAATGACACAGGTACAGACACAACCACTACTGACACAGATACAGACACAGCCACTACTGACACAGACACAGCCACTACAGATACAGACACAGACACAACCACTACTGACACAGACACAGCCACTACTGACACAGATACAGACACGGTCACTACTGACACAGCTACAGACACAACCACTACTGACACAGATACAGACACAACCACTACTGACACTGACACAGACACAGCCACTACTGACACAGACACAGACACGGCCACTACTGACACAGACACAGACATGGCCACTACTGACACAGACACAGCCACTACTGACACAGACACAACCACTACTGACACAGATACAGACACAACCACTACTGACACAGACACAACCACTACTGACACTGACACAGACACAGACACAACCACTACTGACACAGACACAGACACAGCCACTACTGACACAGATACAGACACAACCAATACTGACACAGATACAGACACAACCACTACTGACACAGACACGGCCACAGACACTACAGACACAGACACAAATACTGAAACAGACAAAGCCACTAACACAGGCTATTCAGCTGGAGCCTCTGTCTAATCTAGATACAGATTTTCCTCCTCCTCCTCCTCCTGCCCTGGATGAGGACTGGGATCAGAACGTACCAAGCGATGACCTATCCCTATCACAGATCCAGACCGTACACCAGGAGCCTGGGCAGGAGTGGTCAGAGCTCGTCTCCAGCAAGCAACCACCAATCACAGCTTATTGTCCAAAGAGTTCCCTTCCAAAGAACCGAGACCATTACAATTACAGGGAAAGAGCCGTGGATAGTAGAAGTCCCATTGTAAAGAGCAAGGACCCCTGTCCCTCCTCAACCTATCAGAACCATGAGAGCAAAGACCCCTGTCCCTCCTCAGCCTATCAGAACCATGAGAGCAAAGACCCCTGCCCCTCCTCAGCCTATCAGAACCATGAGAGCAAAGACCCCTGTCCCTCCTCAGCCTATCAGAACCATGAGAGCAAAGACCCCTGTCCCTCCTCAGCCTATCAGAACCATGAGAGCAAAGACCCCTGTCCCTCCTCAGCCTATCAGAACCATGAGGATGGACACCAGTACCATCATAGGTTGAAGACCCAAAGAGAGAGTGTTGACCTCCAGGAGACCTGCCAGGCATCTCAGATGGTTGTGAATCTGAAGATCAGTGGGTTAGGGAGTATGATGGAAGACTCTATGGACTCTGGCATCTCTGGTGTCTCCAACTCTGGGAGCTTGAAGCTCAATGCTGCTGATGTTCCCCAAGAGCTCCAGCCCAGGAGGACTGTGTTGGGGAGGCTAGTGTGTCTGGAGGTGGAACGTATGGAGGCTGTGTCCAGACCCAGGGAAAACCCCGCAGCAACCCCAGCTCCTGCCCACCCAGAGACAAAAACAACACCCAGAAACAGACACCCCGACCACCAGACAGAGACAGAACTCGACTCTGACCCGGTCCACCCCGAACTCCTCATCCATCCAGACCACCAGACAGAGACAGAACTCGACTCGGACCCGGTCCACCCCGACCTCCTCATCCATCCAGACCACCAGACAGAGACAGAACTCGACTCGGACCCGGTCCACCCCGACCTCCTCATCCATCCAGACCACCAGCAGTTTGAGGAGTTTGAGGAGGAGCTGGAGGACATTTGGAACCATAGCAACGGCTACAGACAGAGTATCTCCTCTGACATCATGTACCAGCCACACCAAGAGGAGGAGGAGGGGGGAAGTAGCAACACCCCAGGACTGACCACAGACCCCCTGTCACCCCCCCAGAACCAGGCCCAGCCCCAGGTTCCTCCCTACAGAAAGCTGATAACAGCCTCTGCCCCTAACCTTCTGGTGGCTGAATTCACATTCCCCTCCTCCCTCCAAACCCTACTGGGGTACAACCAGGACCAGGGCTTTAGCCAAGACCCTAACTCCAGAGAAGAGCTCCCTATCCTGCCTTACAGAGACAGGAGGTCCTGGGCAGCTTTCCCTATTCAGGACCAACCCTGGAGGACCACAGCACTGGTCAATGAAACAGCAGCAGACCCAGTCAAGCTACCGGAAGTAGAGAACCAGAAGAGATATATCTACCAGTATAGAGAGGAGGAGGAAGAGGATGAGGAGGAGAAGATGGAGGACACAGGCTGTTCAAAGGTGAGGTCTACTTTGACAGGCTCACTGACTTTGACCTCTGAGATCAGTGAGCTTCTGTTGTCTCTACTCTACTGTCTCTACTCTGCAGTCTCTACTCTACTGTCTCTACTGTCTCTACTCTACTGTCTCTACTGTCTCTACTCTGCTGTCTCTACTCTGCTGTCTCTACTCTGCTGTCTCTACTCTACTGTCTCTACTCTGCTGTCTCTACTGTCTCTACTCTACTGTCTCTACTGTCTCTACTCTGCTGTCTCTACTCTGCTGTCTCTACTCTACTGTCTCTACTCTACTGTCTCTACTGTCTCTACTCGACTGTCTCTACTCGACTGTCTCTACTCTGCTGTCTCTACTCTACTGTCTCTACTGTCTCTACTCTACTGTCTCTACTCTGCTGTCTCTACTCTACTGTCTCTACTCTACTGTCTCTACTCTGCTGTCTCTACTCTACTGTCTCTACTGTCTCTACTCTACTGTCTCTACTCTGCTGTCTCTACTCTGCTGTCTCTACTCTACTGTCTCTACTGCATCTCAGTTGTATCTCTTATCACTGATTCACTCTTTTATTTACAACTGTTATCAATTTTCTCTTATTGTCAGTAACAGACAAATGCCTCGATTCAGCAAATACTTGTAAATACGTTCACTAAACTCAGTGAATGTCAGTCTTGACCCTGAGAGGACCTCTCCCCTCTCTCCAGGTCCCATCCATGTGCCTGCTGTCTGTCCACATGGGTCTGGACAGAGACAATCAGCGAGCTTCAAGTTGTGGCACTCTGGAGGGTGTCATGGAAAAGCAGGGAGAGAGTCTGGCCACATGGGGGAGATGTGGCACTATGGTGAGAGACCAGGAGCAGCAGGGACAAAGTCTGGCCACAGGGGGGAGATGTGGCACTATGGTGAGAGACCAGGAGCAGCAGGGACAGAGTCAGGTCACAGAGGTGTGATGTGGCACTATGGAGGGTGACCCGGAGGGAAAGACAACACACTCATACAGCTAGTTAGTCCTCTAGTTAGTCAACTAGTCAGTCATCTGGTTAGTCTAGTTAGTCCTCTAGTTAGTCAACTAGTCAGTCATCTGGTTAGTCTAGTTAGTCCTCTAGTTAGTCTAGTTAGTCCTCTAGTTAGTCAACTAGTTAGTAATCTGGTTAGTCTAGTTAGTCCTCTAGTTAGTCGACTAGTTAGTCATCTGGTTAGTCTAGTTAGTCCTCTAGTTAGTCATCTGGTTAGTCTAGTTAGTCCTCTAGTTAGTCAACTAGTTAGTCATTTGGTTAGTCTAGTTAGTCCTCTAGTTAGTCAACTAGTTAGCCATCTGGTTAGCCATCTACTTAGTAATCTAGTTAGTCCTCCAGTTAGTCAACTAGTTAGTCAGCTAGTTAGTCAGCTAGTTAGTCATCTAGTTAGCCACCTGATAAGTCTAGTTAGTCCTCCAGTTAGTCCTCCAGTTAGTCCTCCAGTTAGTCCTCCAGTTAGTCAACTAGTTAGTCAGCTAGTTAGACATCTGATTAGCCATCTGGTTAGTCAGCTAGTTAGTCAGCTAGTTAGGCATCTAGTTAGGCATCTAGTTAGTCAGCTAGTTAGTCATCTATTTAGTCAGCTAGTTACTAAGCTAGTTAGTCAGCTGGTTAGTCATCTGGTAATTATAGTTAGTCAGCTAGTTAGTCAGCTAGTTAGTCAGCTAGTTAGTCAGCTGGTTAGGCATCTTAGTGAATTTGTGCCTTTTCTATCAGATACTATTATCTGAGTGAATAAAAGTGTCATTTTTGTGTCTGGTTGGGATGTGTTGTTCTCTGGCTGATACTGGGATGTGTTGTTCTCTGGCTGATATTGGGATGTGTTGTTCTCTGGCTGATATTGGGATGTGTTGATCTCTGGCTGATATTGGGATGTGTTCTCTGGCTGATTTTGGGATGTGTTGATCTCTGGCTGATATTGGGATGTGTTGTCTGGCTGATATTGGGATGCGTTGATCTCTGGCTGATATTGGGATGCGTTGATCTCTGGCTGATATTGGGATGTGTTGTCTGGCTGATATTGGGATGCGTTGATCTCTGGCTGATATTGGGATGCGTTGATCTCTGGCTGATATTGGGATGTGTTCTCTGGCTGATATTGGGATGTGTTCTCTGGCTGATATTGGGATGTGTTGTTCTCTGGCTGATATTGGGATGTGTTGTCTGGCTGATATTGGGATGTGATGATCTCTAGCTGATATTGGGATGTGTTCTCTGGCTGATATTGGGATGTGTTGATCTCTGGCTGATATTGGGATGTGTTCTCTGGCTGATATTGAGATGTGTTGATCTCTGGCTGATATTGGGATGTGTTGATCTCTGGCTGATATTGGGATGTGTTGATCTCTTTGGTCATGCATTTCTTTCAAACCTGTCATCAGAATGGGAGTGGGTCTGAGCTGCAGACGATGGAGGGAACCCTGGAGAGGAAACACAAGCTGCAGGTGGGAGGAAAGAAGGTGAGAGGGGAGCAATACTACAGATATTGCATTTATACTACATTTACAAGCGATACTACTACATTTACACTCTATATTACATTTACACTCTATACTACATTTACACTCTGTACTACATTTACACTCTATACTACATTTACACTCTATATTACATTTACACTCTGTATTATATTTACACTCTGTCCAACGTTAACACACTATACTACATTTACACTCTATATTTCATTTAAACTCTGTCCAACATTTACACTCTATATTACATTTACACTCTATATTACATTTACATTCTATACTACATTTACACTCTATATTACATTTACACTCTATATTACATTTACACTCTATATTACATTTACACTCTATATTACATTTACACTCTATACTACATTTACACTCTATAGTACATTTACACTCTATATTACATTTACACTCTATATTACATTTACACTCTATACTACATTTACACTCTATTACATTTACACTCTATACTACATTTACACTCTATATTGCATTTACACTCTATATTACATTTACACTCTTTTTTACATTTACACTCTATATTACATTTACCCTCTATACTACATTTACACTCTATATTACATTTACACTCTATACTATAGTTACACTCTATACTATAGTTACACTCTATACTATAGTTACACTCTGTACCACATTCACACTCTATACTAAATATATCCTCTATACTACATTTACACTCAATGCTACATTTACAGTTTATACTCCAATAGTTACACTCTACACTCCAACATTTACACTCTATACTACACTTACAATCTATACTACAATATTTACACTATACACTACAACATTTACACTCTATAACACATGTACACTTTATAGTACAATGTTTACACTCTGTACTAGACACTGCAACATTTATAGTCTGTACTACTTTCACACACTATACTACAGATATTACAACAGTTACACTCTATACTACAGTTACACTCTATACTACATTTACACTCTATATTACATTTACACTCTATATTACATTTACACTCTATATTACATTTACACTCTGTCCAACATTTACACTCTATATTACATTTACACTCTATACTACATTTACACTCTATATTACATTTACACTATATATTGCATTTACACTCAATACTACATTTACACTCTATTACATTTACACTCTATATTACATTTACACTCTATATTACATTTACACTCTATATTACATTTACACTCTATACTACATTTACACTCTATATTACATTTACACTATATATTGCATTTACACTCGATACTACATTTACACTCTATATTACATTTACACTCTATATTACATTTACACTCTATTACATTTACACTCTATATTACATTTACACTCTATACTACATTTACACTCTATATTACATTTACACTCTATATTACATTTACACTCTGTCCAACATTTACTCTCTATATTACATTTACTCTCTATATTACATTTACACTCTATATTACATTTACACTCTATATTACATTTACACTCTGTCCAACATTTACACTCTATATTACATTTACACTCTATATTACATTTACACTCTGTCCAACATTTACTCTCTGTATTACATTTACACTCTATATTACATTTAAACTCTATATTAAATTTACACTCTATATTACATTTACACTCTATATTACATTTACACTCCATACTATAGTTACATTCTATGCTATAGTTACACTCTGTACCACATTCACACTCTTTACGAAATATATACTATATTTACACTCAATGCTACATTTACGGTCTATACTCCAATAGTTACACTCTACACTCCGACATTTAAATTCTATACTACATTTTCAATCTATACTACAATATTTACACTGTACACTACAGCATTTACACTCTATAACACATGTACACTTTATAGTACAGCGTTTACATTCTGTACTAGACACTACAACATTTATGTTCTGTACTACTTTCACACACTATACTACAGATATTACAATAGTTACACTCTATACTACAGTTACACTTTATACTACAGTTACACTCTATATCAGGGCTTCACAACCCTCTTCCTGGAGATCTACCGTCCTGTTGAAAACAGACTGAAAACCTACAGGACAGTAGGTCCCCAGGAAGAGGGTTGGAGTGAAAACCTACAGGGCAGTTGATTTCCAGGAAGAGGGTTGGAGTGAAATCCTACCGGAGAGTAGATCTCCAGGAAGAGGGTTGGGCTGAAAACCTACAGGACAGTAGATCTCCAGGAAGAGGGTTGGGCTGCCCTGCTCTATATTATATTTACACTTTATGCTACCTAATTTACACTCTATAACACAACATTTGCACTATATATTACATTTACACTCTGTATTACATTTACACTCTGTCCAACATTTACACTCTATACAACATTTACACTCTATATTACATTGCCACTCTGTCCAACATTTACACTCTATATTACATTTTCCCTCTATATTACATTTGCACTCTATATTACATTTACACTCTATACTACATTTACACTCTATATTACATTTACACTCTATACTACATTTGCACTCTATATTACATTTACACTCTATTACATTTACACTCTATGTTACATTTACACTCTGTCCAACATTTACACTCTATATTACATTTATACTCTATATTACATTCACACTCTACATTACATTTACACTCTGTACTAAATTTACACTATAGATTACATTTACATTCTATATTACATTTACACTCTGTCCAAAATATACACTCTGTCCAACATTTACATTCTATATTACATTTACTCTCTATATTACATTTACACTCTATACTACATTTACACTCTATATTACATTTACACTCTATATTACATTTACACTCTGTCCAACATTTACACTCTATATTACATTTACAATCTGTATTACATTTACACTATGTCCAGCATTTACACTCTATATTACATTTACACTCTATATTACATTTACACTCTATATTACATTTACATTCTACATTACAATTACACTCTATTCTACATTTACACTCTATACTACATTTACACTCTATATTACATTTACACTCTGTCCAACATTTACTCTCTATATTACATTTACACTCTATATTACATTTACACTCTATATTACATTTACACTCTATATTACATTTACACTCTGTCCAATATTTACACTCTATATTACATATACACTCTATATTACATTTACACTCTATATTACATTTACAGTCTATACTACATTTATACTCTATATTACATTTACACTCTGTCTAACATTTACACTCTATATTACATTTACACTCTATATTACATTTACACTCTGTACTACATTTACACTCTATATTACATTTACACTATATACTATATTTACACTCTATACTATAGTTACACTCTGTACCACATTCACACTCTATACTAAATATATCCTCTATACTACATTTACACTCAATGCTACATTTTCAGTCTACACTCCAATAGTTACAGTCTACACTCCAACATTTAGACTCTATACTACATTTACAATCTGTACTACAATATTTACACTATACACTACAACATTTACACTCTATAACACATGTACACTTTATAGTACAACGTTTACACTCTGTACTAGACACTACAACATTTATAGTCTGTACTACTTTCACACACTATACTACAGATATTACAACAGTTACACTCTATACTACAGTTACACTCTATACTACAGTTACACTCTATGAGAGTAGGTCCCCAGGAAGAGGGTTGGACTGAAAACCTACTGGACAGTTGATCTCCAGGAAGAAGGTTGGGCTGTAAACCTACAGGACAGTATGTACCCAGGAAGAGGGTTGAGCTGCCCTGCTCTATATTATATTTACACTCTATGCTACCATATTTACACTCTATAATACATGTACACACTATAGTACAACATTTAGCCTCTATGCTACCATATTTACACTATAACACAACATTTACCCTCTATAGTACATTTACACTCTATACTACAATATTTACACTCAATAATACAACATTTAAATGCTATACTACCGTATTTACACTCTACAATACAACATTTACACTCTATAGTACATTTACACTCTATACTACAATATTTACACTCCATACTACAACATTTACACTCTATACTACATTTACACTCTATAGTACAACATTTAGGCTATATACTACCGTATTTACACTCTATAGTACAACATTTAGGCTATATACTACCGTATTTACACTCTATAATACAACATTTACACTCTATAGTACATTTACACTCTATACTACAATATTTCATCTCAATATTACTTTTACAATCTATACTATATGTACACTCCATGCTACAGACACTACACCATGTACACTCTTTACTACAGACACTACACAAATTATACTCTATACTACAGACACTACACCATGTACACTCTATACTACAGACACTACACAAATTATACTCTATACTACAGACACTACACAAATTATACTCTATACTACAGACACTACACAAATTATACTCTATACTACAGACACTACAATGTTTACACTCTATGCTACAGACACTACAACGTTTACACTCTATGCTACAGACACTACAACGTTTACACTCTATGCTACAGACACTACAACGTTTACTCTCCATGCTACAGACACTACAACGTTTACACTCTATACTACAGACATTACAACGTTTACACTCTATACTACAGACACTACAACGTTTACACTCCATGCTACAGACACTACAACATTTACACTCTATACTACAGACACTACAACGTTTACACTCTATACTACAGACACTACAACGTTTACACTCCATGCTACAGACACTACAACGTTTACTCTCCATGCTACAGACACTACAACGTTTACTCTCCATGCTACAGACACTACAACGTTTACACTCCATGCTACAGACACTACAACGTTTACTCTCCATGCTACAGACACTACAACGTTTACTCTCTATGCTACAGACACTACAACGTTTGTCTGTCTGTCTGTCTGTCTGTCTGTCTGTCTGTCTGTCTGTCTGTCTGTCTGTCTGTTCTAGGTCAGGTCTCCAGATAGGTAATGTGTCTGTCTGTCTGTCTGTCTGTCTGTCTGTCTGTCTGTCTGTCTGTCTGTCTGTCTGTCTGTCTGTCTGTCTGTCTGTCTGTTCTAGGTCAGGTCTCCAGATAGGTAATGTGTCTCTCTGTCTGTCTGTTCTAGGTCAGGTCTCCAGATAGTTAATGTGTCTGTCTGTCTGTCTGTCTGTCTGTTCTAGGCCAGGTCTCGAGCATGGAGCTCCCATCATGCAGTGCTTTACAAACAGACACTCTGCTTCTACCAAGACAGCAAGGACACACTGAGGGTGAGAAGAGGCAGGACTCTAGTTCAGACATAAAAGGTCAAATAGGGGGTGCTGGTATTTGTCGTCTTTCATACATGTGTCAGTGTGTTATCTGTGGGTTATAACATACATGTGTCAGTGTGTTATCTGTGGATTATAACATACATGTGTCAGTGTGTTAACTGTGGGTTATAACATACATGTGTCAGTGTGTTATCTGTGGGTTATAACATACATGTGTCAGTGTGTTATCTGTGGGTTATAACATACATGTGTCAGTGTGTTATCTGTGGGTTATAACATACATGTGTCAGTGTGTTATCTGTGGGTTATACCATACATGTATCAACCCAGGTTATGAGTCGACCCACTCATCACTAACATAGTCGTGCTGTCTGATGGATAAGACATGGGTTTTAATGGTCTTGTTTTCTCTTCAATGTTATATCTTGAAACATCCATATAAACCATGTGTTTATTAATGATTCCAGTAATGTCCCTGTCCTTGTGTTGTGAGATGGGACGCCAGTTGACAGTGATCAGAAATGTGATTTCTTCTACAATGTTTCAGAAGACGATTGTATTCTCAGTAGTCCCAAATGGACACAATAGTCCAGTAATGTCCCTGTGTCCTCCAGAACTGTGTGTGTGTCCTGTCTCTAACCCTGACGGGAGCAGAGTGTGTCTCAGCCCCGGAGAACACTAAGAAACCGCAGTGTTTCAGTCTGCGCTTAAGAGACGGCTCTGAGTACCTCCTCAACACAGCAACCCGATTCATGATGAAGAAATGGATGCTGAAAATACAAGCCAACACTGGTAAACACAAAATATACAGCATCTCGTTTCTATGGGTAAACACAACTATTGAGTAAAAAGTCTGCAATATTATACTCATAATGAACAGAGAGTTAATATATGCACCTGTTATGTATTTAACAATGCATTGACTATAAATAATTGATGGTGAAGATGTTATATCTCTTGTCTGTGTATCTGTGTGTTTCCTGTAGTGCCCAGTGAGCATGTCTCCTCCATGACGTCACCCAGCGACCCCTTGGTTCAGGACCCCCCTGTCCACTTCACCACCTCTTTCCTCTCACCAAGTACCCACACAGGGACAGCCAGAGCCAAGGAGAGAGTGGTCCTGACCCGAGAGACTCACCGTCAGATCCCAGAGAAACAGCAGGACCCAACATCCGCATCACGTACAGGTCCTCGTGGTAAGAGTCTGGCTCTGGGATATACAGAACCAACCGAAAGTAGGATTTATCCAAATGATTATTTATTACTTATAGATGATTAAAGAACACAACAGGAACTCTAATACACTATCACTATTCTACTGGTACTCTAATACACTATCACTATTCTACTGGTACTCTAATACACTATCACTATACTACTGGTACGCTAATACATTATCACTATACTACTGGTACTCTAATACACGATCACTATACTACTGGTACTCTAATACACTATCACTATACTACTGGTACTATGGTACTCTAATACATTATCGCTATACTACTGGTACTCTGGTACTCTAATACACTATCACTATGCTACTGCTACTCTGGTACTCTAATACACTATCACGATACTACTGGTACTCTGGTACTCTAATACACTATCACTATACTACTGGTACTCTAATACACTATCACTATAGCACTGGTACTCTGGTACTCTAATATACTATCACTATACTACTGGTACTATAATACATTATCACTATACTACTGGTACTCTAATACACTATTACTATACTACGGGTACTCTAATACACTATCACTATACTACTGGTACTCGAATACACTATCACTATACTACTGGTACTCTGGTACTCTAATAAATTATCACTCTGCTACTGGTATTCAGGTACTGTAATACACTATCACTATACTACCGGTACTCTGATACATTATCACTATACTACTGGTCCTCTGGTACTCTAATACACTATCACTATACTACTGTCACTCTGGTACTCAAATACATTATTGCTACACTACTGGTACTCTGGCACTCTAATACACTATCACTATACTACTGGTACTTTGGTACTCTAATACACTATCACTATACTACCGGTATTCTGGTACTCTAATACACTATCACTATACTACTGGTACTCTAATACACTATCACTATAGCACTGGTACTCTGGTACTCTAATACACTATCACTATACTACTGGCACTATAATACATTATCACTATACTACTGGTACTCTAATACACTATTACTATACTACTGGTACTCTAATACATTATCACTATACTACTGGTCCTCTGGTACTCTAATACACTATCACTATACTACTGTCACTCTGGTACTCAAATACATTATTGCTATACTACTGGTACTCTGGCACTCTAATACACAATCACTATACTACTGGTACTTTGGTACTCTAATACACTATCACTATACTACCGGTATTCTGGTACTCTAATACACTGTCACTATACTACTGGTACTCTGATACACTATCACTATAGCACTGGTACTCTGGTACTCTAATACACTATCACTATACTACTGGTACTATAATACATTATCACTATACTACTGGTACTCTAATACACTATACCTATACTACTGGTACTCTAATACATTATCACTATACTACTGGCATTATGGTAATCTATCACACTATCACTATACTACTGGTACTCTAATACACTATCACTCTGCTACTGGTATTCAGGTACTGTAATACACTATCACTATACTACCGGTACTCTGATACATTATCACTATACTACTGGTCCTCTGGTACTCTAATACACTATCACTATACTACTGGTACTTTGGTACTCTAATACACTATCACTATACTACTGGTACTCTAATACACTATCACTATACTACTGGTACTCGAATACACTATCACTATACTACTGGTACTCTGGTACTCTAATACATTATCACTCTGCTACTGGTAATCAGGTACTGTAATACACTATCACTATACTACCGGTACTCTGATACATTATCACTATACTACTGGTCCTCTGGTACTCTAATACACTATCACTATACTACTGTCACTCTGGTAGTCAAATACATTATTGCTATACTACTGGTACTCTGGCACTCTAATACACTATCACTATACTACTGGTACTTTGGTACACTAATACACTATCACTATACTACCGGTATTCTGGTACTCTAATACACTATCACTATACTACTGGTACTCTAATACACTATCACTATAGCACTGGTACTCTGGTACTCTAATACACTATCACTATACTACTGGTACTATAATACATTATCACTATACTACTGGTACTCTAATACACTATTACTATACTACTGGTACTCTAATACATTATCACTATACTACTGGCATTATGGTAATCTATCACACTATCACTATACTACTGGTACTCTAATACACTATCACTCTGCTACTGGTATTCAGGTACTGTAATACACTATCACTATACTACCGGTACTCTGATACATTATCACTATACTACTGGTCCTCTGGTACTCTAATACACTATCACTATACTACTGTCACTCTGGTACTCAAATACATTATTGCTATACTACTGGTACTCTGGCACTCTAATACACTATCACTATACTACTGGTACTTTGGTACTCTAATACACTATCACTATACTACCGGTATTCTGGTACTCTAATACACCATCACTATACTACTGGTACTCTGGTACTCTAATACACTATCACTATATTACTGGTACTCTAATACAGTATCACTATACTACCGGTACTCTATAACATTGTCACTATACTACTGGCACTCTGGTACTCTAATACACTATCACTATACTACCGGTACTCCAGTACATTATCACTATACTACTGGTACTTAAAAACATTATCACTATACTACCGGTACTCTGGTACTCTAATACACTATCACTATACTACTGGTACTCTAATACATTATCACTATACTACTTGTACTCTGGTACTCTAATACATTATCACTATACCACTGGTATTCTGGAACTCCAATACACTATCACTATACTACTGGTACTCTGGTACTCTAATACACTATCACTATACTACTGGCACTCTGGTACTCTAATACAGTATCGCTATACTACTGGTACTCTGGTACTCTAATACACTATCACTATACTACTGGTACTCTGGTACTCTAATACACTATCACTATACTACCGGTATTCTGGTACTGTAATACACCATCACTATAGAACTGGTACTCTGGTACTCTAATACACTATCACTGTACTACCGGTGCTCTAATACATTATCACTATACTACTGGTACTCTAATACACTATCACTATACTACTGGTACTCTGGTACTCTAATACATTATCACTATACTACTGGTACTCGAATACACTATAACTATACCACCTGTACTCTGGTACTATAATACATTATCACTATACTACTGGTATTCTAGTACTCTAATACACTATCACTATACTACCGGTACTCTAATACACTATCACTATACTAATGGTATACTGGTACTCAAATACATTATCACTATACTACTGGTATTCTGGTACTATAATACACTATCACTATATTACTGGCAGTCTAATACATTATCACTATACTACTGGTATTCTGGTACTCTAACACATTATCACTATACTACTGTTACTATAATACATCATCACTATACTACTGGCACGCTAATACACTATTACTATACTACTGGTACTCTAATACATTATCACTATACTACTGGTATTCTGGTACTCTAATACATTATCACTATACTACTGGTACTCTTATACACTATCACTATACTACTGGTACTCTAATACGTTATCACTATACTACTGGTATTATGGTACTCTAATACACTATCACTATACTATTTGTACTCTAATACACTATAACCATACTACTGGTACTCTGATACATTATCACTATACTACTGTTATTCTGGTACTCTAATACACTATAACTATACTACGGGTCCTCTGGTACTCTAATACATTATCGATATACTACTGGTATTCTGGTACTCTAATACACTATAACTATACTACTGTACAGGTGTGCTGTTAAACTTTTCCTAATCTGCTTTTTTTTATGGAACACTGATTTATATAGGTGACCTGTGGAATGCACATGTAATGTTGTCTTGGCAGCACTAGTGCTGGTCAGATAATACATTAAATGGCTACACATGGTTCCATCTGTATGGTTGGTTCCAGTCCAGTGTGCTCAAGCTGTTGTTACATGTGTATCACTTGAGGGGCGCGCATCACCAGCAAAGTCTTCAGTATCACTTTACTTTGTCTGTGAAAACCATTAGCATAGACAAGATAGAATAAACCAGAGTCATTTATTCAGATGTGGCTCTGGGCTTAGCTATACCACAGCTTCTGCTATGGAAACTAACGGAGCATGGCTTTGTGTCCGTAGTCTCACCTTTACAATGCAGAACACAGGTCGTCTGTATCCCAACCCGGTAGTGTCCGTAGTCTCACCTTTACAATGCAGAACACAGGTCGTCTGTATCCCAACCCGGTAGTGTCCGTAGTTGTACCTTTACAATGCAGAACACAGGTCGTCTGTATCCCAACCCGTTAGTGTCCGTAGTCTCACCTTTACAATGCAGAACACAGGTCGTCTGTTTCCCAACCCGTTAGTGTCCGTAGTCTCACCTTTACAATGCAGAACACAGGTCGTCTGTATCCCAACCCGGTAGTGTCCGTAGTTGTACCTTTACAATGCAGAACACAGGTCGTCTGTATCCCAACCCGTTAGTGTCCGTAGTCTCACCTTTACAATGCAGAACACAGGTCGTCTGTATCCCAACCCGTTAGTGTCCGTAGTCTCACCTTTACAATGCAGAACACAGGTCGTCTGTTTCCCAACCCGTTAGTGTCCGTAGTCTCACCTTTACAATGCAGAACACAGGTCGTCTGTATCCCAACCCGGTAGTGTCCGTAGTTGTACCTTTACAATGCAGAACACAGGTCGTCTGTATCCCAACCCGTTAGTGTCCGTAGTCGTACCTTTACAATGCAGAACACAGGTCGTCTGTATCCCAACCCGTTAGTGTCCGTAGTCTCACCTTTACAATGCAGAACACAGGTCGTCTGTATCCCAACCCGTTAGTGTCTGTAGTCTCACCTTTACAATGCAGAACACAGATCGTCTGTTTCCCAACCCGTTAAAATCTAAAAACATATTTTACAGGAGCTACATTTTCTTCTTTCTGGCACAGATTCCTGGGACGCTCTTAAAGTGGTACACACAAATTAACCATTGTGAGTAACTATCAATACTATGACAATTTCAACATAAACGCTGTTTAATGTGCAAAAGAAAAAATCACAGAAAATTGATTGTTTGCAGTATGGATCAGATGAGATGGAGGTCATTACCAACAAATAAATAATTACATTTTAGGTGTGCCGCAGAATTTTGTATCACATCAACGTGTGCCAGGGTTAAAAAAAGTTTGGGAACCACTGCTTTGTAGAATAGTTGTTTGATGTCATGTCAAACGGCGAAAGTGCATGTATAGACGTTACCACTAGGTGGACCCAGAGAAGCACTCAGTGACAGCTACTTCCAAGTTCCTATGGTCTGAATGAACAGCAGGAGCTTATCAGAACTGTGTAGACAGCTGGCCACTGTCACCATATACTTTGCACACAAACTGCAACCCGCTTTGAGTAAGAAATCATGAATGTATTTACGTGAAATGCCTGGGTCCGCAGGGGGTCTCTCGGTGAACAGGGCAGACTTGGAAAGGGGGCTGGGCCTTTTTGCGGTACGCTTGTAAGGCTCTGATTGTCCGGAATGGGTCCAATAAGTCCTCTACTGTTGTCCTTCTTCGTAGTTGTCTGGTATCCGGTGACTTGTCGTGGAGTCCTGAGCAGAACTACAGAGTTGATTTTCCTTCCAATTCGCTCTTGAAGATGCTTCTTCAAAGATAGGCTAGCTAGCCGTATCAATGGTTCTGCAGTGTGGTGATGAGAGTCGCGTAACACGATGGTTTGAGCAGAGTAAAGGGATAGTCCTACTTAAATTTGCTTTTGAAGATACTTTATTTAGGACAGCTAATCAGCTGTACCAGAGATTGTCCAGGAGGTGAGTTTATCGTCTCCACCTTGTGTTGAGAGTCAAAGTTCAAACCACTTTAAACGCGCAGCTGCAGCGTCATTGTTTTTCTGGTCTAATGTGTTTTTTTCTTAACCCACCATGTATACCTTTTGCTTGAAAGGGGCAGTTCCGGCAAGCTGACACGCTCTCGGACCACACCACAGGGCGGTGACTGCTCACTGTGCAAAGTTGCGGAAAACAATGATCTCTTATAGATTCTCAAATCACATCCCTCTCTTAACAAAAACACTTATCATTTTTCATATTATATTTCATTATATTATATGCACAACGCATAGTATGGAAAAGTCATATATGTAGTGGGTATACTTTCGAAGTTACAGTATTTCCTTTATAACATTTTTAATGACATCACAAAATAACAAACAAAATGACATTAGTGTTCTATAGATGGCATCTGCCAATTTCCCACGTTAGAAATCTAGTTCCAGTAGTTGCTTTTGAACGTGTTAGACTTTCAGCAGGAAAAGGTCACTTGAGACAAAGCACATTCCTTTAGTGAATTTGGAGAGTTCAGGCCTGGATCTTCTCCCTTGATTTACAACAGCACGTGAGTTGTTAATCCCCACTAGTCATTTCCTTCCACCTCTACGGGTGAGAGGGGGTCTGATTAAAGTTATTCATTGCAAACCTGATCTGATCTATTTTGGATTCTAGTGGACAGTCATGACATCGGGTTTCTTGGCCCAACAATTCTCGTCTTATTATTGGTGTCCTTTAGTAGTGGTTTCTTTGCAGCAATTCGACCATGAAGGCCTGATTCACGCAGTCTCCTCTGAACAGTTGATTTTGAGATGTGTCTGTTACTTGAACTCTGTGAAGCATTTATTTGGGCTGCAATTTCTGAGGCAGGTAACTCTAATGAACGTATTCTCTGCAGCAGAGGCAACTCTGGGTCTTCCTTTCTGATGGCGGTCCTAATGAGAGGCAGTTTCATCATAGCGCTTGATGGTTTTTGTGACTGCACTTCAGTTCTTGAAATTTTCCAGATTGACTGATCTTCATGTCTTAAAGTATTGATGGACTGTCATTCTTGCCATAATATGGACTTGGTCTTTTACCAAATAGGGCTATCTTCTGCATACCAACCCTACCTTGTCACAAAACAACTGATTGTCTCAAACGCATTAAGAAGGAAAGAAATTCCACAAATTAACTTTTAACCAGGCACACCTGTTAATTGAAATGCATTCCAGGTGACTATCTCATGAAGCTGGTTGAGAGAATGCCAAGCGTGTGCAAAACTGTCATCAAGGCAAAATGTGGCTATTTGAAGAATCTCAGATATTAAATATTTTTGGGTTACAACATAATTCCATATGTGTTATTTCATAGTTTTGATGTCTTTTACAATTTAGAAAAGAGTCAAAAATAAAGAAAAACCCTGGAATGAGTAGGTGTGTCCAAACTTTTGACTGGTACTGTATACTGAAAAATATAAACGCAACATAGGGTTGGTCCCATGTTTAATGAGCTGAAATAAAAGATCCCAGAAATGTTCCATACGCACAAAAAGTTAATTTCTCTCTCATTTTGTGCACAAATTTGTTTACATCCCTGTTAGTGATCACTTCTCCTTTGCCAAGATAATCCATCCTCCTGACAAGTGTGGGATATTAAGAAGCTGATTAAACAGCATGATCATTACACAGGTGCACCTTATGCTGGGGACCATAAAAGGCCACTCTAAAATGTGCAGTTTTGTCACACAACACACTGACACAGATGTCTCAAGTTTTGAGGTAGCATGCAACTGGCATGCTGACTGCAGGAATGTCTACCAGGGAATGCCAGATAATTTAATGTTAATTTCTCTACCATAAGCCGCCTCCAATATAATTATTGAGAATGTGGCAGTACGTAGAACCAGCCTCACAAACGCAGACCACTTGTAACCACACAGAAACATCATAAAAAACAGCTCCGGGAAACTGAGGGCCCGGAATAGGCTCGTTGATACAACGTTGCAAGTTTGCTAGCAACAGCTTCTGGACAGATCCAGTCGATGATTTGATACAATGTTGCACTTCACTAGCAATAGCTCAAGTCTAGACAGATAGAAAGGGAGGCGGACAGACGGAGAAGAGAGATGAATGTGATTAAAAGAACCAGATTTTTCATCAGGACATTTTTTACTGTTTTTGTTTGTCGGCTTTAGGCATATGTCTTTTACTTAGTTAACGATAGAAGTTATAGGCCTACTGCTGCACTGGCCTATAGGCTATCTCTGAGTTATAGGTCTACTGCTGCATTGACCTATAGGCTATCTCTGAGTTATATAGTAGTTATAGACCTATTGCTGCACTGGCCTATAGGCTATCTCTGAGTTATAGACCTACTGCTACATTGACCTATAGGCTATCTCTGAGTTATAGACCTACTGCTACATTGACCTATAGGCTATCTCTGAGTTATATGGTAGTTATAGACCTACTGCTGCACTGGCCTATAGGCTATCTCTGAGTTATATGGTAGTTATAGACCTACTGCTGCACTGACCTATAGGCTATCTCTGAGTTTTCGGTCTACTGCTGCATTGGCCTACTGGCTATCTCTGAGTTATAGGTGTACTGCTGCATTGACCTACTGGCTATCTCTGAGTTATAGACCTACTGCTGCATTGACCTATAGGCTATCTCTGAGTTATAGACCTACTGCTGATTTGACCTATAGGCCATCTCTGTGTTATAGGTGTACTGCTGCATTGACCTACTGGCTATCTCTGAGTTATATGTCTACTGCTGCATTGGCCTATAGGCTATCTCTGAGTTATATGGTAGTTATAGACCTACTGCTGCATTGACCTATAGGGTATCTCTGAGTTATAGGTGTACTGCTGCATTGACCTATAGGCTATCTCTGAGTTATAGACCTACTGCTGCATTGACCTATAGGCTATCTCTGAGTTATATGGTAGTTATAGACCTACTGCTGTATTGATCTATAGGCTATCTCTGAGTTATATGGTAGTTATAGACCTACTGCTGCATTGGCCTATAGGCTATCTCTGAGTTATATGGTAGTTATAGACCTACTGCTGCATTGGACTATAGGCTATCTCTGAGTTATATGGTAGTTATAGGTCTACTGCTGCATTGACCTATAGGCTATCTCTGAGTTATAGGTGTACTGCTGCATTGACCTATAGGCTATCTCTGAGTTATATGCTGTCATGTCTGTAGCCTCCAATGGATCACAGTGTATCAATGTGTCCATATGAGGCTGGGGCTCTCGCCCTAGTTCAATTTTAACTTTTAGTTTTTTATAATTTTATCCCCTGTATTGCAGTGACCACATAGATGCTCCTCTTTGGGTAGCCATGTCTTTTTGTGTCTCCCTTTTTACCCAATTGGTGGTCGCTGAGCCTGGTTAGGATCTGTATGTTTCGTAGCTGACATTCAGGACTCTTTTCAGGGTTCAGCTCTTGGGTTTCCACTGCTTTGAACTGCAGGGATGTTTTGGGGCTTAATTACAAATGATGCCAACATTTTTATTTTCTCTCTCTCTCTCCCTCTCTCTCACCATCCATCGCTCCCCTCCCTCTCCTCCCTCTGTCCCTCTCCCACTTCTCTCCCCTCTTTGTCGCTCTCCTCTCTCTCTCACCCTGTCCCGCTCCCTGTCTCTCTCCCACTCCTCTCTCCCTCTCCTCCCTCTGTCTCTCTCCTCACTGTCTCGCTCGCTCCCCCAATCTCTCTCGCCTGTTCCAAACTCCCTCCCCCCCTCTCCGTCTCTCTCTGTCTCTCTCCTTCCCGTCCCGCTCCCTGTCTCTCTCCCCCTCCTCTCTCCCTCTCCTCCCTCTGTCTCTTTCCCATCTCACTCCTTTTCTCTCCACCATGTCTCTCTCTCTCTCCCCGTCTCTCTCTCCCCCCTGCCTCTCTCTCTCCCCCCTCTGCCTCTCTCTCCCCCTCTGCCTCTCTCTCCCCCCTCTGCCTCTCTCTCTCCCGCCTGTCTCTCTCTCCCCCATCTCTCTCCCCCCTCTGCCTCTCTCTCCCCCCATCTGTCTCTCTCTCTCCCCCCTCTGCCTCTCTCTCCCCCCTCTGTCTCTCTCTCTCTCCCATTTGTCTCTCTCCCCCCCGTCTCTCTCTCCCCCCTCCCTAGAAGATAGCTATGACTCTGTGAGACAGAAACTGTGTGGTAGTTCCAGAGAGAACAGTCCTTCCTCCTCTTCCATCCCTCCATTCTCCCTCCACTCCTCCATCTCCCCTCCTTTCTCCTCTGTCTATAGAGGTGGTCTGGACCGGCTCAGTCAAGTGAACAAGTGTCAGTCATTTACCTCAGGTAAGTAACACGTCACTGACACTAATGCAAGTTCCCATCACCTCACTAATACCTGCCCCCTAGTTTAACACACTGACCACCTCACTAATACCTGCCCCCTAGTTTAACACACTGACCACCTCACTATCACTACCCACCTAGTTTAACACACTGACCACCTCACTATCACTACCCACCTAGTTTAACACACTGACCACCCCACTATCACAACCCACCTAGTTTAACACACTGACCACCCCACTATCACTACCCACCTAGTTTAACACACTGACCACCCCACTATCACTACCCACCTAGTTTAACACACTGACCACCTCACTATCACTACCCACCTAGTTTAACACACTGACCACCCCACTATCACTACCCACCTAGTTTAACACACTGACCAATTCACTATCACTACCCACCTAGTTTAACACACTGACCACCCCACTAATACTACCCCACCTAGTTTAACACATTGACCACCCCACTATCACTACCCACCTAGTTTAACACACTGACCACCCCACTATCACTACCCACGTAGTTTAACACTGACCATCCCACTAATACTACCCCAACTAGTTTAACACACTGACCACCCCACTATCACTACCCACCTAGTTTAACACACTGACCACCCCACTATTACTACCCACCTAGTTTAACACACTGACCACCCCACTAATACTACCCACCTAGTTTTACACACTGACCACCCCACTTTCACTACCCACCTAGACCACTCACTGCTTCAACTCAGATACACACACAGACCACTCACTGCTTCAACTCAGATACACACACTGACCACTCACTGCTCAGCCCAATAGCGCTCTCAGACCGGAGCACCTTTAACTATGCTGGGCCTTGAATGGAAAAAGAATATGTCTGGTATTTATGTACATGTTCTTCTCTCTCAGCAAGGTACCAGAAGATTAAACCAGCGTTGCTGCCCCCAGGAGGCCGAGGCCAGGACTACGGATCAGTGGGCCGGGGTCTGGGCTGTGGGTCAAACTACTCAGTGACTCTGATTATAGGAAACAAGCAGTCTGCAGCTTCTCCCACTCTCAGTTGTGATGGTAGTGGCCCATCTATCACCGGTCACACTGACCCACAGCGCCCCCTGCTGGATGGATGGCAGCACCACTCATATCACCAGGACTCTAATTCAAGAAGGCAGCGTCACCAGCACCAAGCTATGTACCACCAGGACCAGGAACCATCTCTGAGGGCCTGCACCAGTCTGCCTCCGCCACGCAAGAAGTCTGTCTTCAACAAGTTCTTTGGGAAGAAAGACTGAAGCTGTTATCAATCAATCACATATTTCTCGTACTTTTCTTTTGGTATTTTCTTAAAACTGCATCATTGTCGGTTAAGGGCTTGTTAGTAAGCATTTCACTGTTGTATTTAGCGCATGTGACAAATAAAATTTGATTTGATATTTATGGAGTCCTTTTTACTTTACAGTCCTTTCTTGTCCTTCAGCTGAGTTATAATGGACTGAAGTTATCGTCATCGCAGCACGTCTGAACTCTGTTGTCTTGAGTTTGCTATGTGAGGGCTGCTGTACTCAGTATTTTTACTCAATAAGGATTGGAAATCAAGCAGGCTTTGTGTATTAATGTGTGGTGCTCTTAAATGATACCTGATACATACAGTAGCTAATCTATGTGTGTTTGAACCATCCATGTGTGCTGGTAGTTTAGGATGTGTGTTTGAACCATCCATGTGTGCTGGTAGTTTAAGATGTGTGTTTGAACCATCCATGTGTGCTGGTAGTTTAGGATGTGTGTTTGAACCATCCATGTGTGCTGGTAGTTTAGGATGTGTGTTTGAACCATCCATGTGTGCTGGTAGTTTAGGATGTGTGTTTGAACCATCCATGTGTTCTGGTAGTTTAGGATGTGTGTTTGAACCATCCATGTGTGCTGGTAGTTTAGGATGTGTGTTTGAACCATCCATGTGTGCTGGTAGTTTAGGATGTGTGTTTGAACCATCCATGTGTGCTGGTAGTTTAGGATGTGTGTTTGAACCATCCATGTGTTCTGGTAGTTTAGGATGTGTGTTTGAACCATCCATGTGTGCTGGTAGTTTAGGATGTGTGTTTGAACCATCCATGTGTGCTGGTAGTTTAGGATGTGTGTCTGAACCATCCATGTGTGCTGGTAGTTTAGGATGTGTGAGGTTTCTGTACTACATGGTGATAGATTTGATATCTTATTGAGACTAATCATCCTTCTGTTGGTTGACCTGTGTTTCGCATCATGTGGACTGCTGTGTTTTTACTGCCTTGTATATTATCTTGCTGATTTCCTGCAATTCGCCATTGCTTATATCATATTATTATTTATTTTTGGGTTGGGGCCCCCTGGAGGTTGAGGCCCCTGGAGGTTGAGGCCCCCTGGAGGTTGGTGGCCCCCTGGAGGTTGGTGGCCCCCTGGAGGTTGGTGGCCCCCTGGAGGTTGGTGGCCCCCTGGAGGTTGGGCCCCTTGGAGGTTGAGGCCCCCTGGAGGTTGAGGCCCCCTGGAGGTTGGTGGCCCCCTGGAGGTTGGTGGCCCCCTGGAGGTTGGTGGCCCCCTCGAGGTTGGTCGGCCCCCCTCGAGGTTGGTGGCCCCCCTGGAGGTTGGTGGCCCCCCTGGAGGTTGGTGCCCCCTGGAGGTTGGTGGCCCATGCTCTGCTGTGCCCGTTCGGTAATCCATCCCTGGAGTTTTTCACAGTACTGAGACAAGCATTTCGCTACACCCACAATAACACCTGCTAAACATGTGTATGTGACCAATAAAATTGGATTTGATAATACAGCAAACTTTTTTTATTTGTTAAAATGCAATTTCAGGCTTAAGGGTTGGGTATAGGGATTGGGGTTAAGGTTAGATTCAGGGTTAGGAGTTAGGTTTAGGTTAAGGTTAGATTCAGGGTTAGAAGTTAGGGTTAAGGTTTAGGGATTGGGGTTAAGGTTAGATTCAGGGTTAGTAGTTAGGGTTAAGGTTAGATTCAGGGTTAGGAGTTAGGGTTAAGGGTTAGGAGTTAGGTTTAGGTTAGGGTTAAGGTTAGATTCAGGGTTAGAAGTTAGGTTTAGGTTAAGGTTAGATTCAGGTTTAGGTGAGGGTTAAGGTTAGATTCAGGGTTAGGAGTTGGGTTAAGGTTAGATTCAGGGTTAGGTTTAGGTTAGGGTTAAGGTTAGATTCAGGGTTAGGTTTAGGTTAGGGTTTAGGGAAAAAGATTTTGAAAGGGAATAAATGTTTACTCCCCAAAAAGTCGTAAAAATACACGTAAAACAAGCTGTGTGTCCTGGATAATAGTGGGCCCCAAATTGATTGACACTCTTGATAAAGATGAGCAATAATGACTGCATAAAACAATTCAAATACTGAGCTAGATTGTATGCAAAAAAAAATAAAAAAATAGGGAAATTATTTTTTTTATACTAATACAACTGCTCAGATAAAGAGATTTAGTTTAAAAACCTTTTAAGGATCTCTGCAGAAGGGGCTTAAAGTAGTATTTCTTTCGTAAAAAGGTGAAAATGATTGATACCCCTGTTTTCAGTACATTTCAATTAAATTCAAATTACTTTATTGGCATGACTTAATGAAAATATTGCCAAAACATACATATTGCCTTTCAATACCTCACCTTGTGAGGATAACGGCAATGAGTCATTTTCTAAAATGCTTTATTGGTTGGTGTCAAGGTATGCGTTAAGAACTGTAGGAAAGTCAGGCGCAGGAGAGCAGATAGTTGGTAGCAACACGGAGCCTTTTATTTTGGCGAAACAAAAACACACGGCACAAACGAACATGAAATACAAAATACGGGTTGAACATAACCCAGCGCAAACCAGCCTGACGTGCGCATATATGAACACAGAATAAACAATACCACACAAAGACATAGGGGGAAAACAGAGGGTTAAATACACAACACATAATGAGGGAAATGAGAACCAGGTGTGTGTGAAAATGAGACAAAACAAATGGAAAATGGATCGGCGATGGCTAGAAGACCGGCGGTCGACCCGCCGAACACTGCCCGAACAAGGAGAGGCATCGACTTCGATAGAAGTCGTGACAGTTGGAGAGATCGTAGACCATTCATCCATACAGAATCCTTCCAGACCCTATATCCTTCTTCTGCGATTATGGAATGCCCTCCTCTATTCAAACCACCAGTTCAATGGGTTTTCAGTCCAGGGACTGAGATGGCCATTGCCAAATGTTGATTTTGATGTGTGCAGAGGCAACCAGTTTTTTGGCTAAAATGTCCTGGTACTGGATAAAGTTCATGATGCCATTGACCTTAACAAGGCCCCAGGACCAGTGATGCCATTGACCTTAACAAGGCCCCAGGACCAGTGATGGCGTTGACCTTAACAAGACCCCAGGACCAGTGGAGCAAAAGAAGCCCATAGCTACTGTAGAACATGGTGGTGGATCTTTAATGTTATGGGGCTATTCACCTTCCACTGGTCCGGGGCCCCAGTCAACGGCATCATGAACTTTATCCAGTACCAGGACATTTTAGCCAAAATACTTGATTCCATAGATGTTATATCATAGTTTTGATTTCTACAATGTAGAAAATAGTAAAAATAAAGAAGAACCCTGGAAAGAGTAGGTGTGTCCAAACTGTTGACTGGTCCTGTATAGTGGCCACTAATAAATAAATAAATAAATAAATATATATACATACACACATCAATAATGGTCTCGACCCCGCCCTGTGCAACTGGGTCCTGGACTTTGACGGGCCGCCCCCAGGTGGGGAGGGTAGGAAACATCATCTTCACCCCGCTAATCCTCAACACTGGGGCCCCACAAGGGTGTGTGCTCAGCCCCCTCCTGTACTCCCTGTTCACCCACAACTGCGTGGCCATGCACGCCTCCAACTCAATCATCAAGTTTGCAGATGACACAACAGTGGTAGGCTTGATTACCAACAATGAAGAGACGGCCTACAGGGAGGAGGTGAGGGCACTCGGAGTGTGGTGTCAGGAAAATAACCTCACACTCAACGTCAACAAAACAAAGGAGATGATCGTGGACTTGAGGAAACAGCAGAAGGAGCACGCCCCTATCCACATCGAAGGGACAGTAGTGGAGAAGGTGGAAAGTTTTAAGTTCCTCGGCGTACACATCACGAACAAACTGAAATGGTCCACCAACACAGACACCTCAGGAGGCTGAAGAAATTCGGCATGTCACCAAAAACACTCAGACTTTTACAGATGCATAATCGAGAGCATCCTGTCGGGCTGTATAAGTGCCTGGTAAGGCAACTGCACCGCCCTCAACCATAAGGCTATTCAAAGGGTAGTGAGGTCTGCACAACGCATAACCGGGGGCAAACTACCTGCCCTCCAGGACACCTACACCACCCGATGTCACAGGAAGGCCAAAAAGATCATCAAGGACAACAACCACCCGAGCCACCGCCTGTTCACCCTGCTGCCAACATACTGACTCAATCTCTAGCCACTTTAATAATTACCATTTGGATGTAATAAATGTATCACTAGTCACTTAAACAATGCCACTTCATATAATGTTTACATACCCTACATTACTCATCTCATATGTATATACTGTATTTCATACCATCTCCTGCATCTTGCCTATGCCGTTCAGCCATCGCTCATCCATATATTTTTATGTGCATATTCTTATTAATTCCTTTACACTTCTGTGTATAAGGTAGTTGTTGTGAAATTGTTAGATTACTTGTTATATATTACTGCATGGTCGGAACTAGAAGCACAAGCATTTCGCAACACTCGCATTAACACCTGCTAACCATGTGTACGTGACCAATAACATCTGCTAACCATGTGTATGTGACCAATAATATTTGATTCAAACTCGTGTAAAGCGCACTTTAATGACAATTAATTCCCTTTTTATGCACTGTTCTCGCTATAAGGATTCTGACCATGCTATTCACTCACTACTGACCATGCTATTCACTCACTACTGACCATGCTATTCACTCACTACTGACCATGCTATTCACTCACTATTCCCTCACTACTGACCATGCTATTCACTCACTACTGACCATGCTATTCATTCACTACTCACTCACTACTGACCATGCTATTCACTCACTACTGAACATGCTATTCACTCACTACTGACCATGCAATTCACTCACTACTGACCATGCCATTCACTCACTACTGACCATGCCATTCACTCACTACTGACCATGCCATTCACTCGCTACTCACTCATTACTGACCATGCTATTCACTCTCTACTGGCCATGCTATTCATTCACTATTCACTCACTACTGACCATGCTATTCACTCACTAATTACCATGCTATTCACTCACTATTCACTCACTACTGACCATGCTATTCATTCACTACTCACTCACTACTGACCATGCTATTCACACACTATTGAACATGCTATTCACTCACTATTCACTCACTACTGACCATGCTATTCACTCACTAATTACCATGCTATTCACTCACTATTCACTCACTACTGACCATGCTATTCATTCACTACTCACTCACTACTGACCATGCTATTCACACACTATTGAACATGCTATTCACTCACTATTCACTCACTACTGACCATGCTATTCACTCACTACTGACCATGCCATTCACTCACTACTGACCATGCCATTCACTCGCTACTCACTCACTACTGACCATGCTATTCACTCTCTACTGGCCATGCTATTCATTCACTATTCACTCACTACTGACCATGCTATTCACTCACTACTGACAATGCTATTCACTCACAACTGACCATGCTATTCAGTCACTATTCACTCACTGCTGACCATGCAATATACTCACTGCTGACCATGCTATTCACTCACTATTCACTCACTACTGACCATGCTATTCACTCACTACTGAACATGCTATTCACCCACCACTGACCACGCTTTCACTCACTATTCAATCACTACTGACCATGATATTCACTCACTACTGACCATGCTATTCATTCACTACTGACCATGCTATTCACTCACTATTCACTCACTACTGACCATGCTATTCACTCACTATTCACTCATTACTGACCATGCTATTCACTCACTATTGACCATGCTATTCACTCACTACTGACCATGCTATTCACTCACTACTGACCATGCTATTCATTCACTATTCACTCACTACTGAACATGCTATTCACTCACTGCTGACCATGCTATTCATTCACTATTCACTCAATGCTGACCATGCTATTCATTCACTATTCACTCACTACTGACCATGCTATTCACTCACTACTGACCATGCTATTCACTCACTACTGACCATGCTATGCACTCAGTACTGGCCATGCTATTCATTCACTATTCACTCACTACTGACCATGTTATTCACTCACTACTGACCATGCTATTCACTCACTACTGACCATGCTATTCACTCACTACTGACCATGCTATTCACTCACTACTGACCATGCTATTCACCATGCTATTCACTCACTACTGACCATGCTATTCACTCACTACTGACCATGCTATTCACTCACTGCTGACCATGCTATTCATTCACTATTCACTCACTACTGACCATGCTATTCACTCACTACTGACCATGCTATTCACTCACTACTGACCATGCTATTCACTCACTATTCACTCACTACTGACCATGCTATTAATTCAATATTCACTCACTACTGAACATGCTATTCACTCACTATTCACTCACTACTGACCATGCTATTCACTCACTATTCACTCAGTATTCACCATGCTATTCACTCACTACTGACCGTGCTATTCACTCACCATTCACTCACTGCTGACCGTGCTATTCACTCACTACTGACCATGCTATTTACTCACAATTCACTCACTACTGACCATGCTATTCACTCACTATTCACTCACTACTGACCATGCTATTCACTCACTACTGACCATGCTATTCGCTCACTACTGACCATGCTATTCACTCAGTACTGGCCATGCTATTCATTCACTATTCACTCACTACTGACCATGCTATTCACTCACTACTGACCATGCTATTCACTCACTTCTGACCATGCTATTCACTCACTACTGACCATGCTATTCACTCACTACTGACCATGCTATTCACTCACTACTGACCATGCTATTCACTCACTACTGAACATGCTATTCATTCACTATTCACTCACTGCTGACCATGCTATTCACTCACTGACCATGCTATTCGGTCACTACTGACCATGCTATTTGCTCACTACTGACCATGCTATTCACTCACTACTGACCATGCTATTCGCTCGCTATTCACTCACTACTGACCATGCTATTTACTCACTACTGACCATGCTATTCACTCAGTACTGGCCATGCTATTCATTCACTATTCACTCACTACTGACCATGCTATTCACTCACTACTGACCATGCTATTCACTCACTTCTGACCATGCTATTCACTCACTACTGACCATGCTATTCACTCACTACTGACCATGCTATTCACTCACTACTGACCACGCTATTCACTCACTACTGACCAATGCTATTCACTCACTATTGACCATGCTATTCACTCACTACTGACCATGCTATTCACTCACTACTGACCATGCTATTCACTCACTACTGACCATGCTATTCACTCACTATTGACCATGCTATTCACTCACTACTGACCATGCTATTCACTCACTATTGACCATGCTATTCACTCACTACTGACCATGCTATTCACTCACTATTGACCTTGCTATTCACTCACTACTGACCATGCTATTCACTCACTACTGACCATGCTATTCACTCACTATTGACTCACTACTGACCACGCTATTCACTCACTACTGACCGTGCTATTCACTCACTACTGACCGTGCTATTCACTCACTATTCACTCACTACTGACCATGCTATTTACTCACTATTCACTTGCTATTCACTCACTACTGACCATGCTATTCACTCACTACTGACCATGCTATTCACTCACTATTCACTCACTACTGACCATGCTATTCACTCACTATTCACTCACTACTGACCATGCTATTCACTCACTATTGACCATGCTATTCACTCACTATTCACTCACTATTGACAATGCTATTCACTCACTACTGACCATGCTATTAACTCACTATTGACCATGCTATTCACTCACTACTGACCATGCTATTCACTCACTATTGACCATGCTATTCACTCACTACTTACCATGCTATTCACTCACTATTCACTCACTATTGACCATGCTATTCACTCACTATTGACCATGCTATTCACTCACTATTGACCATGCTATTCACCCACTACTGACCATGCTATTCACTCACTATTGACTATGCTATTCACTCACTATTGACCATGCTATTCACTCACTATTGACCATGCTATTCACTCACTACTGACCATGCTATTCACTCACTACTGACCATGCTATTCACTCACTACTGACCGTGCTATTCACTCGCTATTCACTCACTGCTGACCGTGTCATTCACTCACTACTGACCGTGCTATTCACTCACTACTGACCATGCTATTTACTCACTATTCACTTCCTATTCACTCACTACTGACCATGCTATTCACTCACTACTGACCATGCTATTCACTCACTATTGACCATGCTATTCACTCACTATTCACTTCCTATTCACTCACTACTGACCATGCTATTCACTCACTACTGACCATGCTATTCACTCACTACTGACCATGCTATTTACTCACTATTCACTTCCTATTCACTCACTACTGACCATGCTATTCACTCACTATTGACCATGCTATTCACTCACTATTCACTTCCTATTCACTCACTACTGACCATGCTATTCACTCACTACTGACCATGCTATTCACTCACTACTGACCATGCTATTTACTCACTATTCACTTCCTATTCACTCACTACTGACCATGCTATTCACTCACTACTGACCATGCTATTCACTCACTACTGACCATGCTATTTACTCACTATTCACTTCCTATTCACTCACTACTGACCATGCTATTCACTCACTACTGACCATGCTATTTACTCACTATTCACTTCCTATTCACTCACTATTGACCATGCTATTCACTCACTATTGACCATGCTATTCACTCACTATTGACCCGCTATTCGTTGGTGGTGGTGATCAAAGAAATGGAGGTGTGGTGGTGGTGTGTCTGATAATCAATATGGACCATCAGTAGGTCTAATAATAAATATGGACCATCAGTAGGTCTAATAACAAACAGGTTTTTAGGCATTTTTGATAATTTATTAAAAATAAAAACATAAATATCACACTTACATAAGTATTCAGAGCCTTTACTCAGTACTTTGTTGAAGCACCTTTGGCAGTGATTACAACCACAAGTCTTCTTGGGTATGACACTACAAGCTTGGCACACCTGTATTTGGGAGTTTCTCCCATTCTTCTCTGCAGATCCTCTCAAGCTCTCTCAGGTAGGATGGGGAGTATTGCTGCACAGCTATTTTCAGGTCTCTCCAGAGATGTTTGATCGGCTGCCACCACAATGCTTCGCCATAGGGATGGTGCCAGGTTTCCCCCAGACGTGATGCTTGGCATTCAGGCCAGATAGTTAAATCTTGGTTCTCATGGTCTGAGTCTTTAGCCTTTTGGCAAACTCCAAGTGGGTTGTCATGTGCCTTTTACTGAGGGGTGGATTCCATCTGGCTTCTCTACCATAAATGCCTGATTGGCGGAGTGCTGCAGAGATGGTTGTCCTTCTGGAAGGTTCTCCCATCTCCACAGAGGAACTCTAGAGCTCTGTCAGAGTGACCATCAGGTTCTTGGTCACCTACCTGACCAAGACCCTTGTTCCCTGATTGCTCAGTTTGGCCGGGCGGCCAGGTCTAGGAAGAGCCTTGGTGGTTCCAAAATTATTCAATTTTAGAATGACGGAGGCCACCGTGTTCTTGGGGACCTTCAATGCTGCAGACATTTTCCCCAGATCTGTGCCTCGACACAATCCTGTCTCGGAGCTCTACGGATAATTTCTTCAACCTCATGGCTTGTTTTTTTCTCTGACATGCACTGTCAACTGTGGGACCTTATATAGACAGGTGTGTGCCTTTCCAAATCATGTCCAACCAATTGAATTTACCACAGATGGACTCCAAATCAAGGTGTAGAAACATCTCAAGGACGATCAATGGAAATAGGATGCACCCGAGCTCAATTTCGAGTCTCATAGCAAAGAATTGTTACGTAAATACGTTTTCACTGTCATTATGGGGTATTTTGTGTAGATTGCTGAGAATTTATTTTATTTAACCAATTTCAGAATAAGGCCATAACGTAACAACATGTGGAAAAAGTCAAGGGGTCTGAATACTTTCTGAAGGCACTGTATTATTTAATTCCATTCTTTTACTTTAGATTTGTGAGTATTGTTGTGAACTGTTAGATACTACTGCACTATTGGAGCTAGGAAAACAAGCATTTAGTTAGGTACTACTGTTGGAGCTGGGAACACCAGCATTTAGTTAGATACTACTGCACTGTTGGAGCTAGAAACAAGCATTTAGTTAGATACTACTACACTGTTGGAGCTAGGAACACAAGCATTTAGTTAGGTACTACTGTTGGAGCTGGGAACACCAGCATTTAGTTAGATACTACTGCACTGTTGGAGCTAGGAACACAAGCATTTAGTTAGGTACTACTGTTGGAGCTGGGAACACCAGCATTTAGTTAGATATTACTGCACTGTTGGAGCTAGAAACACAAGCATTTAGTTAGATATTACTGCACTGTTGGAGCTAGGAACACAAGCATTTAGTTAGATATTACTGCACTGTTGGAGCTAGGAACACAAGCATTTTGCTACACCCGCAATAACGTCTGCTAAATATGTGTATGTGACCAATAAAATTTGATTTTGATTTGATTTAAACAGTTAACGATCAAGATATATACACAGTACTACTAGGCTTTAAACAGTTAAAGGCATAAACAGAGAATAAACAAATACTATAGTGTGTAATCTGAAAGGTGTGTAATTTATCAAGTGGAAACAAAATCAACGTTTTATCAAATCAACTCTCACGTCACTACATACAGTTCCAAAACAGTTGATGTAGGTAGGCTTGTACAGTACTCAAATTAATTCAATAAGAAATATACATTGATTAGGAGGCAATCCAGAGAACTTTATTGTTTAAGTAGTTGTTTCTTCATGGTGAACATGAATAAGCCATCAGGTTTATTGTGATCCATGTTAAATAGTGATCCATGTCAAACTGCATGAAGCCAGTTCTCAGTTTGACAAGGTGAATACTTATAAAAGGGTTAGTGCACCAGCTATAACAGTCTAGTCCTGGAACATGGTACAGAGCGCTGGCCAACATCCACCAGGGTCAGTCTGGTCCGTCAGGGGCAGTCTGGCAGTCTGGTCCGTCAGGGACAGTCTGGCAGTCTGGTCCGTCAGGGACAGTCTGGCCCGTCAGGGACAGTCTGGCAGTCTGGTCCGTCAGGGACGGTCTAGTCCATCAGGGACGGTCTAGTCCATCAGGGTCGGTCTAGTCCATCAGGGTCGGTCTAGTCCATCAGGGTCGGTCTAGTCCATCAGGGTCGGTCTAGTCCAGAGTGCTGCTGTGTTTTCTGAATGCCTTCCATGATGTTCCACTGACCTTGGATAACTTCCACCTACTTAGGCACTTTGCTTGAGACAGTCCTTTAGAGCTGACACAATCTCTGTTAATATAACATCTCTGTTCTCCTTGGTGACCTGAGAGAGAGGAGGGAAGGCCGGGGGGAGGGGGAGAAACACAACCAAAGATGTTAAAAGAGATACCATAGCAGCAAGCGCACAGTGTTCTTGATAGATGGAACCAGATCTAACAGTTAGTGATATTAACATTGACCCTGATGGATGGAACCAGATCTAACAGTTAATATCACTAACATTGACCCTGATGGATGGATCTGGTTTAGTCACGCATGATTTCATCTTTAATCCCCACAATGCTTTGCGGTAAAAGGATAATGGTATCAGTAATGCTATACATTCTATATGGTAAAAGGATAATGGTATCCACTGTGCTATACTGTAAAGGATAATGGTATCCACCGTGCTATACTGTAAAGGATAATGGTATCCACCGTGCTATACTGTAAAGGATAATGGTATCCACCGTGCTATACTGTAAATGATAATGTATCAGTCATGCTATACATTCTATATAGTAAAAGGATAATGGTATCAGTCATGCTATACCGTAAAGGATAATGGTATCAGTCATGCTATACCGTAAAGGATAATGGTATCAGTCATGCTATACCGTAAAGGATAATGGTATCCGTCATGCTATACCGTAAAGGATAATGGTATCCACCGTGCTATACCGTAAAGGATAATGGTATCCACCGTGCTATACCATAAAGAATAATGGTATCCACCGTGCTATACCGTAAAGAATAATGGTATCCACCGTGCTATACCGTAAAGGATAATGGTAGCTTGAGCCCCTCCTGAATATAACAGACAGAGGGACTATTTGCTGTACACATGGTTGTGTTGGACATTACAGTGAGTAGACAGGGTAAACCAGTTTTGGTGATTTCTGGTATATCAAAGTTAATCAATCAGAATGTTGAGTCTCATTCAGACATTTCTACCTGATTAAGTACAAGACCACTGGAAATTAATGTTGAAAGTTCAATTTATATTTATTCCTAAAACCTAAATTGAAAATTATGCTGTTGCTATTTTGATAAATAGTAACAGTTGTAACATGTCCAAATCAATAACTAATATGCAGAAACAGTTCATGATATTGAAAACAAAACATACCATCTACACATACATAATACTAAACAACTTATAAAACTGCACACACACCAAAAACCCTGTTGTTTTGACAAGTGGCAATAAATCACTGATATTGATGAAATCAGGTTGTATGAGCTGTTGAAACTACCACAACTCAAAAACCACATGGAAACTGGAGATATATCTAGCTCACTGGTTAGAGAACAACCTGCAGAAGACAGTCAGCTACATTTTCGAACGTTGCATTTTAACACTGGGGGTCACCAACAGAAAGACAAACACAACACTGTTTTGTCAATAACTCATATCGATATCATGTGGAAATCAATAGCCCAAGGGGGGGGGGGAGAGGTTGCAGGTCCTGTTAAAAGTAACACAGCTCAAAAACTACACCAAATCTGGGAATAATCTGTAAAAGAAACCTAGCTACATTTTGAAGTGTTGCATTTTGGTCGCAAACACGGTAAGCGTAACACGCTTTTATCACTTCCATAGATATCATGTTGAAATTAACAAAGGGGGTCAGTATCTGGTGTGGCCACCAGCTGCATTAAGTACTGCAGTGCATCTCCTCCTCATGGACTGCACCAGATTTGCCAGTTCTTGCTGTGAGATGTTACCCCACTTTTCCACCAAAGCACCTGCAAGTTCCCGGACATTTCTGGGGGGAATGGCCCTAGCCCTCACCCTCCAATCCAACAGGTCCAAGACGTGCTCAGTAGGATTGAGATCTGGGCTCTTCGCTGGCCATGGCAGAACACTGACATTCCTGTCTTGCAGGAAATCACACACAGAACGAGCAGTATGGCTGGTGGCATTGTCATGCTGGAGGGTCATGTCAGGATGAGCCTGCAGGAAGGGTACCACATGAGGGAGGAGGATGTCTTCCCTGTAACGGACAGCGTTGAGATTTCCTGCAATAACAAAAAGCTCAGTCCAATGATGCTGTGACACAACGCCCCAGACCATGACGGACCCTCCACCTCCAAATCGATCCCGCTCCAAAGTACAGGCCTCAGTGTAACGCTCATTCCTTCGACGATAAACGCGAATTCGACCATCACCCCTGGTGAGACAAAACCACACTTTATGCCAGTCCTGTCTGGTCCATCGACGGTGGGTTTGTGTCCATAGTCGACGTTGTTGCCGGTGTTGTCTGGTATGGACCTGCCTTACAACAGGCCTACAAGTCCTCAGTTCAGCCTCTCTCAGCCTATTGCGGACAGTCTGAGCACTGATGGAGGGATTGTGCGTTTCTAGTGTAAATTGGGTAGTTGTTGCCATCCTGTACCTGTCCCGCAGGTGTGACGTTCGGATGTACCGATCCTGTGCAGGTGTTGTTACACATGGTCTGCCACTGCGAGAACGATCAGCTGTCCATCCTGTAGCTCTGTCTAAGGCGTTTCACAGTATGGACATTGCAATGTATTGCCCTGGCCATATCTGCAGTCCTCATGCCTCCTTGCAGCATGCCTAAGGCACGTTCACGCAGATGAGCAGGGACCCTGAGCATCTTTCTTTTGGTGTTTTTCAGAGTCAGTAGAAAGGCCTCTAGTGTCCTATGTTTTCACAACTGTGACATTAATTGCCTACCGTCTGTAAGCTGTTAGTGTCTTAACGACCATTCCACAGGTGCATGTTCATTCATTGTTTATGGTTCATTGAACAAGCATGGGAAACAGTCTTTAAACCCTTCACAATGAAGATCTGTGAAGTTATTTGGATTTTTACGAATTATCTTTGAGAGACGAGACGTTTCTTTTTTTGCTAAGTTTATATTACACACACACACACACACACACACACACACACACACACACACACACACACACACACACACACACACACACACACACACACTCTCTCTCTCTCTCTACAGGTCAAGAGTGTGCAAAGCTGTCATCAAGGCAAAGGGTGTCTATTTGAAAAATTTCAAATATAAAATATATTTTGATTTGTTTAACACTTCTTTGGTTACTACATGATTCCATATGTGTTATTTAATAGTTTTGATGTCTTCACTATTATTCTACAATGTAGAAAATAGTAAAAATAAAGCAAAATCCTTCAATGAGTAGGTAGGTCCAAACTTTTGACCGGTAGTGAGTGAGTATGTATGTTTGTTTATTTATTTCACCAGGTAGGCAAGTTGAGAACAAGTTCTCATTTACAATTGCGACCTGGCCAAGATAATGTATGTACAGTGGCTTGCGAAACAATTCACCCCCCCTTGGAATTTTTCCTATTTTGTTGCCTTACAACCTGGAATTAAAATAGATTTTTTGGGGGGTTTGTATCATTTCATTTACACGACATGCATACTACTTTGACGATGCAACATATTTTTTATTGTGAAACAAACAACACTCCCTGCCAATGAAAAACATCCCCACAGCATGATGCTGCCACCACGCGTCACTGTGGGGATGGTGTTCTTGGGGTGATGGGAGGTGTTGGGTTTGTGCCAGACATAGCGTTTTCCTTGATGGCCAAAAAGCTACATTTTAGTCTCATCTGACCAGAGTACCTTCTTCCATACATTTGGGGTGTCTCCCACATGCCGTTTGGCAAACAAGTGGTCCTATGGACAGATACTCCAATCTACGCTATGGAGCTTTGCAGCTCCTTCAGTGTCATCTTTGGTCGCTCTGTTGCCTCTGATTAATGCCCTCCTTGCCTGGTCCGTGAGTTTTGGTGGGTGACCTCTCTTGGCAGGTTTGTTGTGGTGCCATATTCTTTCAATTTTTTAAGAATGCATTTAATGGTGCTCCGTGGGATGTTACAAGTTTCTGATATTTTTTTATAACCCAACCCTGATCTGTACTTCTCCACAACTTTGTCCCTGACCTGTTTGGAGAGCTCCTTGGTGGTGCCCCTTGCTTAGATGTGTTGCAGACTCTGCGGCCTTTCAGAACAGGTGTATATACACTGAGATCATGTGACAGGTCATGTGACAATTAGATTGCACACAGGTGGACTTTAACTAATTATGTGACTTCTGAAGGTAATTGGTTGCACCAGATCTTATTTAGGGGCTTCATAGCAAAGGGGGTGCAATCACCACTTTTCTGTTTCTTTTTTTTTTTTTTTAAACAAGATATTTGTTTTATTTCAGTTCACCAATTTGGACTATTTTGTGTATGTCCATTACATGAAATCCAAATAAAATCAATTTAAATTACAGGTTGTAATGCAACAAAATAGGAAAAATGCCAAGGGGATGAATACTTTTGCAAGGCACTGTATTTATATATACACGTAAAGTGTTGGTAGAGCATGGTGCTTGAAACGCCAGGGTTGTGGGTTAGATTCCCACGGGGGACCACTATGAAAATGTACACAATAACTAATGTAAGTGGCTCTGGATAAGAGCGTCAGATAAATGGCTATAATGTCAAATTATATAAAGGTTGGATGGAAACCTGGTTACTGACATCTAATTATTCCTACTGCTGAAAATAACAATTTAACCAGACTCCATAGGAATCGAGACCAATTTAACCAGACTCCACAGGGTCTGAGACCAATTTAACCAGACTCCACAGGGTCTGAGACCAATTTAACCAGACTCCACAGGGACCGAGACCAATTTAACCAGACTCCACAGGGACCGAGACCAATTTAACCAGACTCCATAGGGTCCGAGACCAATTTAACCAGACTCCATAGGGTCCGAGACCAATTTAACCAGACTCCATAGGGTCTGAGACCAATTTAACCAGACTCCATAGGGTCTGAGAACAATTTAGCCAGACTCCACAGGGTCTGTGCAGTAGGCTGAACATTTGACGTCCCTACAATGATGGAGGTAAGATTAGATAGATACAGAGAGAGGGATTATGCGTGTGAATGTACTCACAGTGAAGACAGTGACGTCCGTCCTGGTCCGTATCTCCTCCATGAAACCCAGTGGTTTTCCTGAAGGGAGGGGTATAGTCCCCAGGACAGAGAAGATTGGAGAGTCCAGGGTCTGTCTGACTGACCTGATGAACGCCTGGCTGAACAGCTCCATTTTACCAACCTCATCTATGATAAACACCTGACGGTTGCTACTGCATGAAGAGTTAAGCTAAACACACAGAGAGAGAGATTAGAGACAACATCACTCACCACAAAACAGACAATATGGATGATATACCAGGGCTGCTGTGGGCCTACTCGACCCGACCCCCAGGGCTGCTGTGGGCCTACCCGACCCGACCCCCAGGGCTGCTGTGGGCCTACCCGACCCGACCCCCAGGGCTGCTGTGGGCCTGGCCTACCCGACCCCCAGGGCTGCTGTGGGCCTGGCCTACCCGACCCCCAGGGCTGCTGTGGGCCTGGCCTACCCGACCCCCAGGGCTGCTGTGGGCCTGGCCTACCCGACCCCCAGGGCTGCTGTGGGCCTGGCCTACCCGACCCCCAGGGCTGCTGGGGGCCTACCCGACCCCCAGGGCTGCTGGGGGCCTACCCGACCACCAGGGCTGCTGGGGGCCTACCCGACCACCAGGGCTGCTGGGGGCCTACCCGACCACCAGGGCTGCTGTGGGCCTACCCGACCACCAGGGCTGCTGTGGGCCTACCCGACCACCAGGGCTGCTGTGGGCCTACCCGACCACCAGGGCTGCTGTGGGCCTACTCGACCACCAGGGCTGCTGTGGGCCTACTCGACCACCAGGGCTGCTGTGGGCCTACTCGACCACCAGGGCTGCTGTGGGCCTACTCGACCAAAAGGGCTGCTGTGGGCCTACTCGACCACCAGGGCTGCTGTGGGTCTACTCGACCACCAGAGCTGCTGTGGGCCTACTCTACTACCAGAGCTGCTGTGGGCCTACTCTACTACCAGAGCTGCTGTGGGTCTACTCTACTACCAGAGAATGTCAAGAGTGTGCAAAGCTGTAATCAAGGCAAAGGGTGGCTACTTTGAAGAATCTAAAACATATTTGATTCGTTTAACAATTTTGGTTACTTCATGATTCCATATGTGTTATGTCATAGTTTTGAATTCTTCACTATTATTAATTTAGAAAAGAGTCAAAAATAAAGAAAAACCCTGGAATGAGTAGGTGTCTGCAAACTTTCTACTGGTACTGAATGAGGAAAAACACTGCACACAACCCTGACATAGGAGGAAACACACTGCTCAAAACACTGACATAGGAGGAAACACACTGCTCACAACCCTGACATAGGAGGAAAAACACTGCTCACAACCCTGACATAGGAGGAAACACACTGCTCACAACCCTGACATAGGAGGAGAAACACTGCTCACAACCCTGACATAGGAGGAAAAACACTGCTCACAACCCTGACATAGGAGGAAACACACTGCTCACAACCCTGACATAGGAGGAGAAACACACTGCTCACAACCCTGACATAGGAGGAGAAACACACTGCTCACAACCCTGACAAAGGAGGAGAAACACACTGCTCACAACCCTGACATAGGAGGAGAAACACACTGCTCACAACCCTGACATAGGAGGAAACACACTGCTCACAACCCTGACATAGGAGGAAACACACTGCTCACAACCCTGACATAGGAGGAAACACACTGCTCACAACCCTGACATAGGAGGAGAAACACTGCTCACAACCCTGACATAGGAGGAAACACACTGCTCACAACCCTGACATAGGAGGAAACACACTGCTCACAACCCTGACATAGGAGGAGAAACACACTGCTCACAACCCTGACAAAGGAGGAGAAACACACTGCTCACAACCCTGACATAGGAGGAGAAACACTGCTTAGTTAAAAAGTGCAATAATCACATACGTTTCTGAAGAGGGGTAGAACCAGGTTCTCAAACGAAGGTACATCCACTACATACTGTCCAACAGTGTACTCTCTCCCTCCACGTGAAGCTACAGACTTCTCTCTGAACAGAACAAAGACAGCAGAGAAAACACATTAACACATAGGGGACTGTTTCCCAGATGCAGATTAGGGCAGGTCCTGGACTGAAAATCGCCACCAGACAATTTACATTGACCCCCACTCTTGAACACTGCTGCTACTCGCTGTTTGTTTGTTACCTATGCATAGTCACTTCGCCCCCACCTACAATTACAGATTACCTCAACTAGCCTGTTCCCCCGCACACCGACTCAGTACCGGTACCCCCTGTATATAGCCTCCACATTGACTCTGTACCCGTACCCCCTGTATATAGCCTCCGCATTGACTCTGTACCCGTACCCCCTGTATATAGCCTCCACATTGACTCTGTACCCGTACCCCCTGTATATAGCCTCCGCATTGACTCTGTACCCGTACCCCCTGTATATAGCCTCCACAATGACTCTGTACCGTACCCCCTGTATATAGCCTCCACATTGACTCTGTACCGGTACCCCCTGTATATAGCCTCCACATTGACTCTGTACCGGTGCCCCCTGTATATAGCCTCCACATTGACTCTGTACCGGTGCCCCCTGTATAGAGCCTCCACACTGACTCTGTACCGGTACCCCCTGTATATAGCCTCCACATTGACTCTGTACCGGTGCCCCCTGTATATAGCCTCCACACTGACTCTGTACCGGTACCCCCTGTATATAGCCTCCACACTGACTCTGTACCGGTACCCCCTGTATATAGCCTCCACATTGACTCTGTACCGTAACACCCTGTATATAGCCTCCACATTGACTCTGTACCTGTACCCCCTGTATATAGCCTCCACATTGACTCTGTACCGGTGCCCCCTGTATATAGCCTCCACATTGACTCTGTACCGGTACCCCCTGTATATAGCCTCCACACTGACTCTGTACCGGTGCCCCCTGTTTATAGCCTTGTTATTGTTATTCTTATTGTGTTATTTTTTATTATTACTTTTTATTTTAGTCTACTTGGTAAATATTATTTTCTTCTTGAACTGCACTGTTGGTTAAGGGCTTGTCACTAAGCATTTCACCGTAGAGTCTACACTTGTATTCGGTGCACGTGGCAAATAAAGCTTGATTTGATTTGAAAAGTAACAATAGAGAATGTACATGGAAAATGGTTTGAAGTCCTGAACTTGGCTTAATCTGTGTCTGGGGAACCGGCCCTTACAGAAACGGGTAGACCATTGTGGTTGATTATGTAAAATATTGACACATGACTGAAGCCTACCTTACTCTGGACAAGTGTCCTCTCTGTCCGGTCACCGTGACAACGTCGAAACCAACCCTGCGCCTCCCCTCCCTGACCTCCTGGGTGTAGAAGCCCTCCACAGACACACCTGAAGACACCATTACGTCACAGGCCTTCTGGACCAGGGTGGTCTTACCAACACCTTCACAATAGAAGAGGGTCGTGTCAAATCCAAAATGAAGTAGTTTGTCTTGTAGGCGCCTTCAAACCATGACTATCAACAGAAATGCAATATTTTATCATAATGTAAAGTACTGACTCATGAATAGAGTTGTTTTATGTTAGTATTTGGCAAAGGTCACACCATTCACTTTACGGAGGAAATCAGAATACTCAGGATCTGCCTGGGATGCACGTTGTCTCTAGTTAACACAGCCACAAAGTTGTAATTATGGCTAAAACCCTCCCAATTCAAAAATTATATTCTTAAAATGTGATTCTAAACCTAACCACACTGCTAACCTCATGCCTAACCCTATCCTTAAATTAAGATGAGAATGCAAACTTTTTGTGGACAATTTTGACTTTGTGGCTTTGGAATCTGACTGTGTGTGTGTTATCTAGTGGAAACCGGGATACACCAGAGAGGATAGAAGAGAAGCGAGTGGGTTTACTTCCACCACAATATGTTCATGTAAAGCAGATCATTAATTATTAAGCAAGTGAGGGGGGTTTGTATGGGGGGCAATGAGAGTGTCAAATTTAGTCACATTTAAAATGAATAGCTATTTCAAATCTTGAGGCTCAATTGATCTAATAGAAGTTGCGTAATGCTGAGGTTCTTACGAGTGTAGGATATAACTTGATGCACATGACATCCCAGCAACTTGGAGAAAAAACACTTTATATCAGTTGTCCCTGTTGAAATTCCAGACATCTATGAATGTTCATTAGGCTAGCATCTCACTTGCCATTGAGTACAATTGTAATATCAACAAATATTCAAAAAAAGTACTCAAATAACAAGATGTATCCACCAATACAAAGAGGAATAGGCGTGAGCTTAACAGCCCAGTGTTCAGCTCTGTGGGGGGGAAAAAAGCCCATAGTTAGGCATCTTGTCATTTTATCCAACGATTGTCTGTTATATTGACAAGACTCGATTGACCACTAACAATGGAAATACATGTCCTCAAAGATGGAAGGCAGGGTTAAGGAGGCGAGATCAGGTAGGATGATTCTAGCCAATGAGAGGGCAGCTACACAGGCCATAGAGACAGATAGAGGACTCATCTTTATATCTGTGCCGTTGTAGCATCTGTGACAGCATGGGCAGCACCATTGAATCTCCATTTTAAAGTAGTCAATTTTCTTCTTCATTGGCTGATTGCTCCCAACTCCTAGGAATCCCCATCCAGTGTACTACTTTCAATTGGTGGAAGCCCTCAATGTCAATGTCCATGCGAAAACCGGTTATATCCATGACGAGTCCTCTATTTCTACAACAGGCACAACTCTGATATAAGTATATATTTTTTTTTAAGTTGCCAAAATGCCATGCGCGTCCAATTATAGCAGTGCATTCGTAACAAGTGAACCACTACAAAACGTATATTTGATCGAATAAGCCTCACGTATCAAATTAGCAATTCAACTTTTTGTTTGACACTCATTGACCTCCACACACAAACTCCTCACTCTGTGGGCTTATTTTGGGTGGAGCCCAACCTGTTGCTTCACCTCTTCCTCTCTTATATCAAGTATCTCCAATAGGGTCCAGCAGATACCTTCTCTAAGCTGGACACATTACATTTTTAACAATGCTTTTTTTCCCTGATAAAAACGAATTAATTGCATCCGCCATTGGAGCCCAGTTTCATAATATTACCATATGTTGGCAACGAGACCTGCCCACATTGCTGGTAGTTAAAATGTAAACAACAAATTACTAGAGCTAGTGTGTACCAGTTAGCGTATACTAGATCTAGTGTGTAATAGTTAACGTATACTAGATCTAGTGTGTACTAGCTAGCTAGCATGATACTAGCTAGCGTATACTAGATCTAGTGTGTACTAGTTAACATATACTAGAGCTTGCTTGGTACTTAAAATAATGCCCATGACCAGCGCTTTTGCGCCGACTGGTATGTGTGGAGCACACTACACCCTGCAACAAAGCTACTGACTACACCCCGCAACTAAGCTACTGACTACACCCCGCAACTAAGCTACTGACTACACCCCGCAACAAAGCTACTGACTACACCCCGCAACAAAGCTACTGACTACACCCCGCAACAAAGCTACTGACTACACCCCGCAACAAAGCTACTGACTACACCCCGCAACTAAGCTACTGACTACACCCCGCAACTAAGCTACTGACTACACCCCGCAACTAAGCTACTGACTACACCCCGCAACTAAGCTACTGACTACACCCCGGAACAAAGCTACTGACTACACCCCGGAACAAAGCTACTGACTACACCCCGGAACAAAGCTACTCACTACACCCCGGAACAAAGCTACTGACTGACTGCAGACCAACACACGTCTAAAGGTTGCGCGCGCACACACCATTTCAGATGATGCTGCTTACCATTTTGCCCAAACAACCCTGTCGGTGTGATCGAGGCATTAGCCTTGATCACACTGACAGTAATTATTTGTGCAAAATGGTACACAGCATCATCTGGATATGTGTGCAACCAAAGTAGAACATTCACCTTCTGCTCCCATCTCTGTCAAGCCGTCTCTGCATTCAGTTTGACGCATACATTCTGCACTACACAGCACCTGCCTCTCCAACACAATGCAGCAAGTCAAACGCAGCGATCCATTGGAAATTAATGTATTTCTGGTGTACCAACATGCAATGACCCTGTCAGTGTGATCGAGGCGTTAAATCAAGACACTCAAGCGTCAGTTCACAAATTGTTTTAGGTATTAGCTGAACTACTGCTGTTAGATTGTATTGTGTGGCATCATGTCTATAGCTAGTTAGCTAGCAGCAGTCACGACTTCACAGCGTTTCTGAACAACTACCCGTGCCATGCTGTCTGCGTTGTGTTTTAAAAGGTTTGTTTTATAGTTACCCGGAGGTCCTGTTAGGAAAACATGTTTGACCATTTCTGATTAAATGTTCTGTTTTCACTTTTCACTACTTTGCTTCTCCTCACATCCGTACACATGGGAGCCGCACATGTGCAGATTGAATTGGCAGGACTCAGTTAGAGGATTATATTAATGAACCCGGTTAGCGGGATTTCATTCCATTTGGAACCGGGCTGCCTCCCGGGTGAGAGCCGGGTACTACGTTCTGGTCGACGGTCAACTATGATCAGTATTCTGTGTTTTCACATGCAAAAGTAATTTCTTTTGACAAAAACGCTTCATCTGCCTTCCCAGTGAAAACTACTTTGAAAATTCGAACATAAATTTTATGGAAAAGAGATTTCTGAACGATGCCCCGGTAATCGTTGACAGATTACCGTTCGATTTGAGCAGGTCGTTTATGTGAAGGGCCATAACACGGTTCAACCCGGGGCAGTTTAATCGAATCCCCTTATTGACATTTATTGGGCAGGACCAGCACAAATAGTAGAATAATCAGAGAGAATAATCAATCAATACTAATTGGAAGGGGTCTGTGTAAATATGAATCCAATCCTCAGAATCCTGGAAAAAGTAAAGCAGTTTGAATACTTTCTGAAGGCACTGTATATCAATATTTGCGGATAAAGATGTTTCCACCTCTATTTCTTGCATTATTAATTTTATACACTCAAAAAGATCCCATTATCAAATCAAAGTGTATTTGTCACGTGCGCTGAATACAACAATACTTACAGTGAAATACTTACTTACAGGCTCTAACCAATAGTGCAAAAAAAGGTATTAGGTGAAGAAAAGGTAGGTAAAGAAATAAAACTGTTAAAAAACAGGTTATTTACAGTAGCAAGGCTATAAAAGTAGCGAGGCTACATACAGACACCGATTAGTCAGGCTGATTGAGGTAGTATGTACATGTAGATATGGTTAAAGTGACTATGCATATATGATGAACAGAGAGTAGCAGTAGCGTAAAAGAGGGGTTGGCGGGTGGTGGGTGGGACACAATGCAGATAGCCCGGTTAGCCATTTACATGACATTTACATTTACGTCATTTAGCAGACGCTCTTATCCAGAGAGACTTACAAATTGGTGCATTCACAATAAGATATCCAGTGGAACAACCACTTTACAATAGTGCATCTATATATTTTTTGGGGGGGGGGGTTAGAAGGATTACTTTATCCTATCCCAGGTATTCCTTAAAGAGGTGGGGTTTCAGGTGTCTCCGGAAGGTGGTGATTGACTCCGCTGTCCTGGCGTCGTGAGGGAGCTTGTTCCACCATTGGGGTGCCAGAGCAGCGAACAGTTTTGACTGGGCTGAGCGGGAACTGTGCTTCCGCAGAGGTAGGGGGGCCAGCAGGCCAGAGGTGGATGAACGCAGTGCCATTGTTTGGGTGTAGGGACTGATCAGAGCCTGAAGGCACGGAGGTGCCGTTCCCCTCACAGCTCCGTAGGCAAGCACCAAGGTCTTGTAGCAGATGCGAGCTTCAACTGGAAGCCAGTGGAGTGTGCGGAAGAGCGGGGTGACGTGAGAGAACTTGGGAAGGTTGAACACCAGACGGGCTGCGGCATTCTGGATGAGTTGTAGGGGTTTAATGGCACAGGCAGGGAGCCCATGTAACAGTGTAGGTTCCATCCCTCTCTTCGCCCCAACCCGGGCTCGAACCAGGGACCCTTGCACACATCAACAACTGACACCCCACGAAGCATCGTTACCCATCGCGCCACAAAAGCCGCGGCCCTTGCAACGCAAGGGGAAACCCTACTTCAAGTCTCAGAGCGAGTGACGTCACTGATTGAAATGCTATTAGCGCGCACCACCGCTAACTAACTAGCCATTTCACATCGGTTACACTCACCCCCCCCTTTGACCTCCTACTTTTCCGCAGCCACCGCTAACTAACTAGCCATTTCACATCGGTTACACTCACCCCCCCTTTGACCTCCTCCTTTTCCGCAGCAACCAATGATCCGGGTCATGGCACCAATGTAACAGTGTAGGTTCCGTCCCTCTCTTCGCCCCAACCCGGGCTCGAACCAGGGACCCTTGCACACATCAACAACTGACACCCCACGAAGCATCGTTACCCATCGTGCCACAAAAGCCGCGGCCCTTGCAACGCAAGGGGAAACCCTACTTCAAGTCTCAGAGCGAGTGACGTCACTGATTGAAATGCTATTAGCGTGCACCACCGCTAACTAACTAGCCATTTCACATCGGTTACACCCAGCCATCAGCAAGTTGCAATAATCCAGATGGGAGAGGACAAGTGCCTGGATTAGGACCTGCGCCGCTTCCTGTGTAAGGCAGGGTCGTACTCTGCAAATGTTGTAGAGCATGAAGAGCATGAGAGCAGAGGAGAGAGAGTTAGCTTTAGCAGTGCGGAGAGCCTCCGTGACACAGAGAAGAGCAGTCTCAGTTGAATGACCAGTCTTGAAACCTGACTGATTTGGATCAAGAAGGTAATTCTGAGAGAGATAGCAAGAGAGCTGGCCAAGGACGGCACGCTCAAGAGTTTTGGATAGAAAAGAAAGAAGGGATACTGGTCTGTAGTTGTTGACATCGGAGGGATCGAGTGTAGGTTTTTTGAGAAGGGGTGCAACTCTCGCTCTCTTGAAGACGGAAGGGACGTAGCCAGCGGTCAAGGATGAGTTGATGAGCGAGGTGAGTTAAGGGAGAAGGTCTCCGGAAATGGTCTGGAGAAGAGAGGAGGGGATAGGGTCAAGCGGGCAGGTTGTTGGGCGGCCGGCCGTCACAAGTCGCAAGATTTCATCTGGAGAGAGAGGGGAGAAAGAGGTCAAAGCATAGGGTAGGGCAATGTGAGCAGGACCAGCGGTGTCGTTTGACTTAACAAACGAGGATCGGATGTCATCAACCTTCTTTTCAAAATGGTTGACGAAGTCATCCGCAGAGAGGGGGGGGGATTCAGGAGGGAGGAGAAGGTGGCAAAGAGCTTCCTGGGGTTAGAGGCAGATGCTTGGAATTTAGAGTGGTAGAAAGTGGCTTTAGCAGCAGAAACAGAGGAAGAATATGTAGAGAGGAGGGAGTGAAAAGATGCCGGGTCCGCAGGGAGGCTAGTTTTCCTCCATTTCTGCTCGGCTGCCCGGAGCCCTGTTCTGTGAGCTCGCAATGAGTCGTCAAGCCACGGAGCAGGAGGGGAGGACTGAGCCGGCCGGGAGGATAGGGGACATAGAGAGTCAAAGGATGCAGAAAGGGAGGAGAGGAGGGTTGAGGAGGCAGAATCAGGAGATTGGTTGGAGAAGGATTGAGCAGAGGGAAGAGATGATAGCATGGAAGAGGAGAGAGTAGCGGGAGAGAGAGAGTGAAGGTTGCGACGGCGCAATACCATCTGAGTAGGGGCAGAGTGAGTAGTGTTGGAGGAGAGCGAGAGGGAAAAGGATACAAGGTAGTGGTCGGAGACTTGGAGGGGAGTTGTAGTGAGATTAGTAGAAGAACAGCATCTAGTAAAGATGAGGTCAAGCGTATTGCCTGCCTTGTGAGTAAGGGGGAGCAATGGTTGGTCGGGCCAATTGAGGTAGTATGTACATGAATGTATAGTTAAGGTGACTATGCATATATGATAACAGAGAGTAGCAGCAGCGTAAAAAGAGGGGTTGGGGGGGCACACAATGCAAATAGTCCGGGTAGCCATTTGATTACCTGTTCAGGAGTCTTATGGCTTGGAGGTAAAAACTGTTGATAAGCCTTTTTGTCCTAGACCTGGCACTCCGGTACCGCTTGCCATGCGGTAGTAGAGAGAACAGTCTATGACTGGGGTGGCTGGGGTAGAGTCTTTGACAATTGTTAGGGCCTTCCTTTGACACCGCCTGGTATAGAGGTCATGGATGGCAGGCAGCTTAGCCCCAGTGATGTACTGGGCCGAACGCACTACCCTCTGTAGTGTCTTGCCGTCAGAGGCCGAGCAATTGCCGTACCAGGCAGTGATGCAACCAGTCAGGATGCTCTCGATGTTGCAGCTGTAGAACCATTTGAGAATCTCAGGACCCATCTTTTTAGTTTCCTGAGGGGGAATAGGCTTTGTTGTGCCCTCTTCACGACTGTCTTGGTGTGTTTGGACCATTCTAGTTTGTTGTTGATGTGGACACCAAGGAACTTGAAGCTCTTAACCTGCTCCTCCAGTACAGCCCCGTCGATGAGAATGGGGGCGTGCTCGGTCTTCCTTTTCCTGTAGTTCACAATCATCTCCTTAGTCTTGGTTACGTTGCGGGATAGGTTGTTATTCTGGCACAACACGGCAAGGTCTCTGTCCTCCCTATAGGCTGTCTCGTTGACGTCGGTGATCAGGCCTACCACTGTTTTGTCGTCGGCAAACTGAATGATGGTGTTGGAGTCGTGCCTGGCCATGCAGTCATGAGTGAACAGGGAGTACAGGAGGGGACTTAGCACGCACCCCTGTGGAGCTCCAGTGTTGAGGATCAATGTGGCAGATGTGTTGTTACCTACCCTTACCACCTGGGGGAGGTGTTTAGTCCCAGGGTCATTAGCTTATTGATGAGCTTTGAGTGCACTATGTTGTTGAACGCTGAGCTGTAGTCAATGAACAGCATTCTCACATAGGTGTTCCTTTTGTCCAGGTGGGAAAGGGCAGTGTGGAGTGCAAAAGAGATTGCATCATCTGTGGATCTGTTGGGGTGGTATACAAATTGCAGTGGGTCTAGGGTTTCTGGGATAATGGTGTTGATGTGAGCCATGACCAGCCTTTCAAAGCACTTCATGACTACAAACGTGAGAGCTACGGGTCGGTAGTCATTTAGAAAAGATACCTTGGTGTTCTTGGGCACAGGGACTATGGTGGTCTGCTTGAAGCATGTTGGTATTACAGACTCTGTCAGGGAGAGGTTGAAAATGTCAGTGAAGACACTTGCCAGTTGGTCAGCGCATGCTCAAGTACTCGTCCTGGTAATCCATCTGGCCCTGCGGCCTTTTGAATGTTGACCTATTTAAAGGTCTTACTCACATCGGCTGTGGAGAGCGTGATCACACAGTCGTCCGTAACAGCTGATGCTCTCATGCATGCTTTAGTGTTGCTTGCCTCGAAGTGAGAATATATATTATTTTGCTTGCCTGGTGGGCTCGTGTCACTGGGCAGCTCGCAGCTGTGCTTTTCTTTGTAGTCCGTAATAGTTTGCAAACCCTGCCACATCCGACAAGCGTCGGAGCCGGTGTAGTATGATTCAATCTTAGTCCTGTATTGATGCTTTGCCTGTTTGATGGTTTGTCAGAGGGCATAGCGGGATTTCTTATAAGCGTCAGGGTTGGAGTCCCGCTCCTTGCAAGCAGAAGCTCTACCCTTTAGCTCAGTGCGGATTTTGCCTGTAATCCATGACTTCTGGTTGGGGTATGTACGTACGGTTACTGTGGGGACGACGTCATCGATGCACTTGTTGATGAAGCCGGTGACTGATGTGGTGTACTCCTTAATGCCATCGGAAGAATCCCGGAACAAATTCCAATCTGTGCTAGCAAAACAGTCCTGTAGCTTAGCATCTGCGTCATCTGACCACTTCCGTATTTAGCGAGTCACTGGTACTTCCTGCTTTAGTTTTTGCTTTTAAGCTGGAATCAGGAGGTTAGAGTTATGGTCAGATTGCCAAATGGAGGGTGAGGGAGAGCTTTGTACGTGTCTCCGTGTGTGGAGTAAAGGTGGTCTAGAGTTTTTTTGTCCTCTGGTTGCACATGTAACATGCTGGTAGAAAAGAGGTAAAACGTATTTAAGTTTCCCTGCATTAAAGTCCCTGGCCAATAGGAGCGCCGCCTCTCGATGAGCATTTTCTTGTTTGCTCATAGCCTTATACAGCTGGTTGAGTGTCGTATTAGTGCCAGCATCAGTTTGTAGACAGCTACGAAAAATACAGATAAAAACTCTCTTGGTAAATAGTGTGGTCTACAGCTTATCATGAAATACTCTACCTCAGGCGAGCAAAACCTTGAGACTTCCTTAATATTAGATTTTGTGCACCAGCTGTTATTTATAAAGAGACACAGACCCCCACCCCTTGTCTTACTGGAGGCAGCTGTTCTATCTTGCTGATGGAACTAAAACCCAGCCAGCTGTATGTTATCCATGTCGTCATTCAGCCACGACTCGGTGAAACATGAGATATTACAGTTTTGAATGTCTCATTGGTAGGATAGTCTTTATCGGAGCTCATCCATTGTGTTATCTAATGATTGCACGTTGGCTAATAGGACTGATAGTAGAGGGGGATAAGGTCTGTGTTTCATGTAGTCTTACCCTGGCGTCACGTTTGGATAACCGTGTAAATCTCTCTCAGACAGGATGACTTTTATCAATATATTCGGCTCTATTTACTCTCAGATTCTAGAACGCTAATTAGCATCAAAGTAGACATCATGAAAGACTACAAATCCCTGCAGGCTCCTGCATGTCATCTGACACCTTTGCTGTCAGCTAGCAAGCTACAAGCTACCTTCATCCAAAACAAAATATATATTGAACATTTTAATTTAGTGTTCCATATTTTAACTGTCTTATTTATATATTTGGTCTTGTCTTGTACATAATACTATTCTAGCAGCAGTCAGATAGTGTATTTATAACGTGTCATGAATACTAGGTTGTAAAGAAGCTATATAGCATACCCTTATTTAACCAGATCCTCTTCTCCTTCAGCAGGCAGAGGTCTTTATTTAATCCCTCATAATTTCTGCCAACTACATGAGAAAGGTAAAATCTATTTCAATTCATGGTGTCAGAATGCACTGCTGTATTAAAGCAATTCAAAACGAACTTGTTAACATGTTCTGTTGCAGATTCAAAGCCAGATTAACTCATTGCAGGATGTATCCATAATCATTTATTTGATGCAGCTAGTCACCCATGAATCACCTCAATCACTTGAACTCCAACAATTACATTGTTTTAAATAAATCAGAATAGTAAACAATGCCTTTTAAACATACCATAAAATATAAACATCTGAATTGAAGTAACATTCAATGATTTATTCATCAATGCCAGAAACTTGGGACATCGAAGAGCACCATATGAACTAGTATTACCATCAGAGAGCACAGATTCTTCTGCTTTTACATTTGAGGAATTAGACCAGCACAAATAACACAACATGTAAAACAGCACATTGGGATTTTGGTGTGAGTTACAAATGGAGAAACAACTGGATGCTTAAGGTAGGTTTGATATAACATACTAGGTCAAAACCAGCAGAATGAGAAACAACCGGATGTGTAAGGTCGGTTTGATATAACATACTAGGTCAACTCCAGCAGAATGAGAAACAACCGGATGTGTAAGGTAGGTTTGATATAACATACTAGGTCAACTCCAGCAGAATGAGAAACAACCGGATGTGTAAGGTAGGTTTGATGTAACATACTAGGTCAACTCCAGCAGAATGAGAAACAACCAGATGTGTAAGGTCGGTTTGATATAACATACTAGGTCAACTCCAGCAGAATGAGAAACAACCGGATGTGTAAGGTAGGTTTGATATAACATACTAGGTCAACTCCAGCAGAATGAGAAACAACCGGATGTGTAAGGTAGGTTTGATGTAACATACTAGGTCAACTCCAGCAGAATGAGAAACAACCAGATGTGTAAGGTCGGTTTGATATAACATACTAGGTCAACTCCAGCAGAATGAGAAACAACCGGATGTGTAAGGTAGGTTTGATGTAACATACTAGGTCAACTCCAGCAGAATGAGAAACAACCGGATGTGTAAGGTAGGTTTGATATAACATACTAGGTCAACTCCAGCAGAATGAGAAACAACCGGATGTGTAAGGTAGGTTTGATGTAACATACTAGGTCAACTCCAGCAGAATGAGAAACAACCAGATGTGTAAGGTAGATTTGATATAACATACTAGGTCAACTCCAGCAGAATGAGAAACATACTTAAGACTCAAAACAGGAAGCCATGCCAAAACACAGCTATATCAACACCATTCTTGTCAATTTAACACAAGGTCTATGTTGCTGCTGTCAGTTATGAGCAGCACATTTACCACAGCATTCAGTCTGAACCCCAGAATAAGCAAGAGGAGGACAGCATTACACAGGTGGAAAAAAGGTAGCAAAAACAGTACACAACAGTTTTAAATGTGTTACTGAGTCTAGATGTTATCCTGTCAGGAGAAGAACAGTTTCTGAGTCTAGATGGTATCCAGTCAGGAGAAGAACAGTAGAAGGAAGCAGCATAGGGGAAAGGGCTGAAGGTAGGGTGGGTTTATAGCGATAACATGGAGAGTTCCATAGTGTCTGAAGTTAAGGGACCATGAGGCATAAAAGGTATAGTGTGGAATACGGGGTAGCTGGAGACATGGTTGGCCATGGAATAAACATAACATGGGGTGCTGGTGTTCTTCTGCACCACTTTTAGGTTGTTGTCACAAATATCCGGGCCTATGTCCAGTCATACTGGGGTCTCAGCGTGTCCCTCGACGTCATTCTGTCTCCGTTGCAGCATTCAAATCGTGGTCATGGTGTGTCTGTGAATCACAGCATTAAAGACGATGAGTGATCACAGCATTAAAGACGATGAGTGATCACAACATTAAAGACAATGAGTGATCACAGCATTAAAGACGATGAGTGATCACAGCATTAAAGGTGATGAGTGATCACAACATTAAAGACAATGAGTGATCACAGCATTAAAGACGATGAGTGATCACAACATTAAAGACGATGAGTGATCACAACATTAAAGACGATGAGTGATCACAACATTAAAGACAATGAGTGATCACAGCATTAAAGGTGATGAGTGATCACAGAAAGGTGATGAGTGATCACAGAAAGGTGATGAGTGATCACAGCATTAAAGACAACGAGTGATCACAGCATTAAAGGCGATGAGTGATCACAGCATTAAAGACAATGAGTGATCACATAAATGTGATGAGTGATCACAACATTAAAGACAATGAGTGATCACATAAAGGTGATGAGTGATCACAGCATTAAAGACAACGAGTGATCACAGCATTAAAGGCAATGAGTGATCACATAAAGGTGATGAGTGATCACAACATTAAAGACAATGAGTGATCACATAAAGGTGATGAGTGATCACAACATTAAAGATGATGAGTGATCACAACATTAAAGACGATGAGTGATCACAACATTAAAGACGATGAGTGATCACAGCATTAAAGACGATGAGTGATCACAACATTAAAGACGATGAGTGATCACAGCATTAAAGACAACGAGTGATCACTACATTAAAGATGAGTGATCACAGCATTAAAGACAACGAGTGATCACAACATTAAAGATGAGTGATCACAGCATTTCCACAGATTGAGCCATATACAATACAACTTCAGCATTGAGGAAAGCATTTTGTTGACAACAAACCAGGTAGCACAAATATCTGTCTCACATCTGGCCTGATTCAGGCATGTCAGATTTAAAACTGCTGGCCCGGGTCTGGCAGCCGGATCCGGCCAGAGTCCGAAGTGAATGACGGTACAGACTAGACCCGAGTCATTCGGCCCAGATCTGGCAGCCTGAACTGAGCCAAAGTTGCCATTTTAGAGCCAGAATCGGCCCAGCAATGGCCCAAATCCACTCCCCTCCACACAAAAAAATGTAGGTAGTAATTATGTATTAAATGTAGGTAGTAATTGTGTATTAAATGTAGGTAGTAATATTGTATTAAATGTAGAGAGTAATATTGTATTAAATGTTGGTAGTAATATTGTATTAAATGTAGGTGGTAATATTGTATTAAATGTAGGTAGTAATATTGTATTAAATGTAGGTAGTAATATTGCAGCTATCAACCGAACTAAACATAAAAAAGATATGACATTCTCATTTTAAAACTTTTATTTAAATAGATGAAATTTACTTTGCGTGGGTGTCATACCTCAACATGCATTAGTAGCATGGACGTATCTAAATAAATGTCACTAGAAAACAGATCAAACAAATGAAAATACAGCTACTTTGATGTTATTCTATCTGCAGAGTTGATGCGACTATGTTATTCACAGTTGGCTAGCTAGCAAGCAATAAAACAAATATAACGAACAACCAGTCTGCTTCTCTAGCAACCAGTCTGCTTCTGTAGCAACCTAACAGAACTAACAACCAGTCTGCTTCTCTAGCAACCTAGGAAAACCTGATTTAGTCTGCTTTTTGACAGACACTGGGTGACAGATTCACCTTTCAGCAGGACAATAACCTGAAACACAAGGCCAAATATACACTGGAGTTGCTTATCAGGACGACATTGAATGTTCCTAAGTGGCCTAGTTAAATTTTCGACTTAAATCGGCTTGCAAATCTATGACAAGACTTGAAAAGGGCTGTCAAACAGGTCCCGTGTGGCTCAGTTGGTAGAGCATGGTGTTTGCAGCGCCAGGGTTGTGGGTTCGATAACAACCAGTCTGCTTCTCTAACAACCTAACTGATAGAACTAACAACCAGTCTGCTTCTTTAACAACCTAACTGATAGAACTAACAACCTAACTGATAGAACTAACAACCAGTCTGCTTCTCTAACAACTTAACTGATAGAACTAACAACCAGTCTGCTTTTCTAACAACCTAACTGATAGAACTAACAACCAGTCTGCTTCTCTAACAACCTAACTGATAGAACTAACAACCAGTCTGCTTCTCTAATAACCTAACTGATAGAACTAACAACCTAACTGATAGAACTAACAACTAGTCTGCTTCTCTAACAACCTAACTGATAGAACTAACAACCTAACTGATAGAACTAACAACTAGTCTGCTTCTCTAACAACCTAACTGATAGAACTAACAACCTAACTGATAGAACTAACAACCAGTCTGCTTCTCTAACAACCTAACTGATAGAACTAACAACCTAACTGATAGAACTAACAACTAGTCTGCTTCTCTAACAACCTAACTGATAGAACTAACAACCTAACTGATAGAACTAACAACTAGTCTGCTTCTCTAACAACCTAACTGATAGAACTAACAACCTAACTGATAGAACTAACAACCAGTCTGCTTCTCTAACAACCTAACTGATAGAACTAACAACCTAACTGATAGAACTAACAACTAGTCTGCTTCTCTAACAACCTAACTGATAGAACTAACAACCTAACTGATAGAACTAACAACTAGTCTGCTTCTCTAACAACCTAACTGATAGAACTAACAACCAGTCTGCTTCTCTAATAACCTAACTGATAGAACTAACAACCAGTCTGCTTTTCTAATAACTTAACTGATAGAACTAACAACCAGTCTGCTTCTCTAATAACTTAACTGATAGAACTAACAACCAGTCTGCTTCTCTAATAACCTAACTGATAGAACAAACAACCAGTCTGCTTCTTTAATAACCTAACTGATAGAACTAACAACCAGTCTGCTTCTCTAATAACCTAACTGATAGAACAAACAACCAGTCTGCTTCTCTAACAACCTAACTGATAGAAAAGCAGACTGGTTGTTAGTTCTATCAGTTAGGTTGTTAGAGAAGCAGACTGGTTGTTAGTTCTAACAACCTAACTGATAGAACTAACAACCAGTCTGATTATCTAACAACTTAACTGTTGTCTTACCTGTTGTTGTCTTAGCTAGCTCTCCCAATCAACACCTGTGATTGCTTTATACCTCGCTTTATGTCTCTCTCAAATGTCAATATGCCTTGTATACTGTTGTTTAGGATAGTTATCATTGTTTTAGTTTACAGTGGAGCCCCTAGTCCCACTCTACATGCCTCAGATTCCTCCTTTGTCCCACCTCCCACACATGCGGTGACCTCACCCAGTATAACCAGCACATCCAGAGATGCAACCTCTCATCATCATCACTCAACCTCTCTTATCATCAACCCCTGCTCTAAGCAAATTCAAACATGTCCTATAATACCATCCACATAGTATTCAGGAGATCCATGGCATCAAAATATCTCTCTACCTGCTCCATTTGGCATTGTGTAGTAGCCTTGTGGACTTGCATATTGAACGGCATTTCCATGCACAACTTAAGTAGTACGTAACTCATCAAAACACACTTCAATTATTTTCATAATTGAATGTATAGAAAAAACAACAGATACATTCTAATAATTTGGGAAAGACATTTTAAACTAAAACAGTACCATACAGTCTTACTTTTTGATAACATATTCATATTAGGGAATTCCCAAACCCGCTCACACAGATAACAGTCTAACATGGAAGTAAATTATTCAACTAGCCCTTTGAATTCATGAATGATTGATACAACATACAAGTGTAACATTACATTGAGTTTAGTCTAGTGCCGTACAGAATGAGATATTAAAATGGAGGTGTCCCGCCCGTCCAAATTCAGAATGACTAACCATATCCGTCTCCACACCATTGCTCTATCAGTAAACCAGATGTGGACTATGTCAGGGCCCATATGTATCAAGCATCATGGGCTGTGTTTACACAGGCAGCCCAATTCTGATATATTTTCCACTAATAGGTCTTTTGACCAATCACTTAGGATCTTTTCATATGAGATCATTTTCAGAACTGATCTGATTGGTGAAAATACCAATTAGTGAAAAGAATATCAGAATTGGGCTGCCTGTGTAAACACAGCATTAGATTAGGAGAACTGGTTTTGCCTTTAATATCACAATGATTAGGATTATATGGAAAGGGAAAATCTGACCCTAGATCAGCAGCACTACCTTGAGATGCTTGATACATTTGTCCCTAGGAAGCACCTTCTTCATGTGGGTCTTCTAGAAGGTGTATCCAGGGAGCTTGTTAACTACCAGCTCAGAGACATGTTGGTACTTATTACTGAACCCCAGAGAACCCAGTTCATCTATAGCCTCTTTAGCTAGCTCTCCTGTCTCCTCAGTTAGCTCCTCTCCTGCCTCCTCAGTTAGCTCCTCTCCTCTCTCCTCAGTTAGCTCCTCTTCTATATCTTCAGCCTTGTGGGACTCAGGTGAGGAGTTGTAGTCAGTAGAGATGCAGGTGTCTACAGAGTACCCCATGTCTGACCTACTGTTCTTAGTGTGGATGGAGTCAGTGTGGGTGTCTACAGAGTACCCCCTGTCTGACCTACTGTTCTTAGTGTGGATGGAGTCAGTGTGGGTGTCTACAGAGTACCCCCTGTCTGACCTACTGTTCTTAGTGTGGATGGAGTCAGTGTGGGTGTCTACAGAGTACCCCCTGTCTGACCTACTGTTCTTAGTGTGGATGGAGTCAGCGTGGGTGTCTACAGAGTACCCCCTGTCTGATCTACTGTTCGTAGTGTGGATGGAGTCAGTGTGGGTGTCTACAGAGTACCCCCTGTCTGGCCTACTGTTCTTAGTGTGGATGGAGTCAGTGCGGGTGTCTACAGAGTACCCCCTGTCTGACCTACTGTTCTTAGTGTGGATGGAGTCAGTGCGGGTGTCTACAGAGTACCCCCAGTCTGACCTACTGTTCTTAGTGTGGATGGAGTCAGTGCGGGTGTCTACAGAGTACCCCCAGTCTGACCTACTGTTCTTAGTGTGGATGGAGTCAGTGTGGGTGTCACTGAGTTGGCTTGATGCTCTGAGACTCTCAGAGAAAGACCCCTTGGGTCCCTGAGACCATGTACCAGCAGGCCTGTTGGTTGAGGTTCCTCTAGCCCCAGAACCAGACCTCATGGCTCCTCCACTACAAGGTCTTGCTGCCAGCTGAGTTCTAGAGCAGACTGAGTGTAGGGATGCAGGCGTGTCTCCAACACTGTCGGAGGAGACGCTGAGGGCTGAGGCCTGGGTACGAGGTCTGATGACGTGTGTGTTCATCAGGGAGCGCTGGGGAGACGTCTCAGCTTTAACAGGAACAGGAAGAGCCACTCTTCTTCTCTGGCTTCTCTCTGAGACACTGGAGCCGTCAGAGTTATGGTCACCTGACACTCGGCTCCTCCTCTTGTCCCTAGTCCCGCCCCCAACAGGCTCAGGGCTCCTCCCCCTAGTCTTCCCACCCCCAACATGCTTAGGGCTCCCCCCCCTAGTCCTCCCACCCCCAACAGGCTTAGGGCTCCCCCCCCTAGTCTTCCCACCCCCAACACGCTTGGGGCTCCTCCCACAAGTCTTCCCAACCCCAACAGGCTCAGGGCTCCTCCCACTAGTCCTTCTGCCTGAAACAGGCTCAGGGCTCCTCCCACTAGTCCTCCCACCCCCAACAGGCTCAGGGCTCCTCCCCCTAGTCTTCCCACCTCCAACAGGCTCGGGGCTCCCCCCCCCTAGTCTTCCCACCCCCAACAGGCTTGGGGCTCCCCCCCCTAGTCTTTCCACCCCCAACAGGCTCGGGGCTCCTCCCCCTAGTCTTCCCACCCCCAACAGGCTCGGGGCTCCCCCCCTAGTCTTCCCACCCCCAACAGGCTCGGGGCTCCCCCCCCTAGTCTTCCCACCCCCAACAGGCTCGGGGCTCCTCCCCCTAGTCCTCCCACCCCCAACAGGCTCAGGGCTCCTCCCCCTAGTCTTCCCACCCCCAACAGGCTCAGGGCTCCCCCCCCTAGTCTTCCCACCCCCAACAGGCTCAGGGCTCCTCCCCCTAGTCCTCCCACCCCCAACAGGTTCAGGGCTCCTCCCCCTAGTCCCACCCCCAACAGGCTCGGGGCTCCTCCCACTAGTCCTCCTGCCTGAAACAGGTTCAGGGCTACTGAGAAGGTCTGTTGAAGGTGAGTAGCCATCACCATCAGTAGGGTCTAGACTGCTGAAATCATCCAGGTATTCTACTGCCCCCACACCGTCCAAACTATCACTGCTGGAGGCTGAGTGGGGATGTTTGTGTCTGGAGCTTCTTCTGGTGTCTGACATGTGGGGCTTGTGGCCAGAGTCTGAAAGGTGTGGTCTGGGTTTGGGGCCTCTTGGAGTCTCATCCCCGTCTCCTCTGCTGTCAGAGTCAGTATGGTCGTACTCTCCACTCCGTAAAACTTCCTCTGTGTGATCAACACTGGGAATATGCACCCACAGTTTACTGTGACTGTCCTGCTTGGAATGGGATGATGGTTTCTGTTTTGGTAATCTTTGGTAGGAGTCATCTCTCTTACAGTAAAAATCCTCTGCGTTGACACTAGTTGTGAATGTGTTTGTTAGTTCCTGCTGGGTTCTAGTTGAGATGTTTCCCTGCCGTCCATAGTCTCTGTCCAGGCTACTTATCGAAGTCGCAATGTTTTCATTTAGAATATCATTCCTATTGAGTAGCTTCCTCCCATCTATAGGTTTATCTGTTTGACTGTTAGTGTTGTTGGACTTCCTTCCAGGACCCTTGGTCTTGAGTGTCTGTTTGTCTGTCTGTTGCTTTCTGCACTCGTGGATGTGGCATTTTATGCCACAAGGTTTAACCTGCTTCATTCTTAGGCGGAACGTTTTTGTTATTCCAAAACCTAACTTCTTCTTGGGAGAGGACTTGGAGACTGTATTGCCACTTATTGTATTCTCCCAGTTTGTTTTTCTGATAGAACTTGGTTGGGTAGTGCTGCATTGTTCCTGAAGCGGCCTGTTCTTCACTCTGGGGCTAGGTCCGACCCACAGTTTGGGAACCACTGGGCAAGGAGACTGCCTGTCTCTCTGTGGTGATGTTGTGGTGTCTCGTAGGCCCTGGGACTGAGGCAAGTCCGCCTGTCAGAATCACAATCACCTTTATTCACCAAACACAATCACATACACCCAGAATTTGACTTGGCTAAATGCCAGCAATAGACACAAATATACAGACAGAAGAAATTACACAATGTACATACAGTATCATACCTGTCCATTAGAAGGCTCTGTCAGCGGCCTGTAGATCCATGCTAGGTTGGGGTGGACTGAAAAGAGCTGCTGTAGCTGGGTCTGACTCTGTCCACTCAGCTGGGCGAGCTCAACGAGCAAGGTGTTCAATAGAGGGAGTGATCTCAGAGCCTCCCCTAGGATAGATGCTGTCTGCTGGGGTTGGTGCCGTCCCCTCTCTTCCCTGCCTCTAGACTCCATAACCACATCCTGTCTCGGTCTACGCCTGTGGTCTGTAGCAGGAACCGGTGTCTCCTCATTCCCCAAGTCCAGATCCTCTACCCTGAGAGACTCCATGTCTAACACCCTGTACTGGTCTGGTTCATTGTGTTGTTGTTCTACAGGACTGCTGTAGTAAAGAGATGGGGGCTGAACACAGAGGCTTCCCTCATCATGCTCCTTATCAATAGCAGCCACTCTGAGTGTTCGGTGATGCTGCTTGCTTCCAGAATGTTCTGTTTGAGTGGCAGTTGAAACTGGAACAGTCTGCCGTGCTTCTGGCACCACTTTCTCACTGGGCTTGCCATTTATATGAATATTCTGATAAAGGACCTTGGAAGGCGTGTTGTCAATGTCCAAGTCAAGTGGTTGCATCGTTCCTTCCCCACGATCGACCTGTAAATGTTGTATTGGTTTCATAGATTCAACTGGTAAATGTTCTATTGGTTTCATAGATTCCGTCCCGTGTGTAATACCAACTGGCAATACCCTGTTATCAGGTATATGTGGTAATGAACTACTTCCCAGACTTAACAGATTATATCCCAATGAAATAACACCTATTTTCTCCCCCATGAGATTAAATAAGTCAATAAGTCCTTTCTCTCCTTGGGAAGAGGGAGAGGAGATACCATGAACCTCCACATCACACCTGATACAGTCTATCAACCTGACCAGAGACACCAGCGAGCTGCCTATCAACTTGGGAACCTCTCCCCTCATATCCAGGACCACAGCATGCAGAGGAGTGTTGGATAGGTGGGTGTGGAGGGAGTCCAGGTGGGTTTTGAACAAACACGACTTGCCTTTGTTGAAAGGGTATTTAAATGTTTCATGGGCTTGATAGAGCTGGTTTTCCTTCTCAATGTCCTTGTCATCATCATAGTGCCGTTGTTCTAGCAGTGGAGTAGACGTTTCTGGTTGATAGATGAGCAGAGTTGGGTAGTCTAGTAATCTCACACCGAGGGCTAATTCATCGGAATAACTTAGACATTTTCTGGTTTTGTCTAATCTGATATATTCCACAAATAGTTCGAAAGAAAAGAGAGTTTCGTTGTTATTTAATCGCTCTGTCATTGTGTCATTGCGATAGGTGTCCGAGCAACAAGAACTTGACGGATTTCCTCTCAGCCCAGAATTGCCAGTGATAACATTCTGAATGGAGATCCCTGGTTGAATGAATTGGTTAAACATCAATCAGACCACTTAGAATGAAAACAACGTGTGTTTTTTCTATAATTTACGAGAGAATCACAGCTGAAATGGAGGAGAAAATCCGTAAATTAGCCTGTCAGCACCGATAACCCACAAGCTTCTTCAGCTCCATGGAAACAAACTGGTCTCCGTCGCGAATCTTTTACGTCATCTGATGCCAGAGGATTCTGGGAATAGTAGTTTTCAGTTCTGGCCATGTTAAAAAATTGTGAATAATGTTACATTAGCCGATTTATTAGGAGGCATATTGAGCTACAAATGCACACTAATAACAAATATGTTTTTATAACTAACTATCTGTACTAATATCCTAGGAAATGTATCCTTAAAGCAAAGAATATAATACAATATAATAGAATAGAATATAACTCAATATCCTTTATGGACAAATAGCATAGAGAAAAATTATAGCATATTAGAGACTTAATTTGACTGGATAGTATTGCTTTTATTTCCATGATATAACAAGTTCGAGCCATTTTCCTGCAGCTCGCCAGTTGGTGCCACTGTGGGGCTTTGTTCAGAGATAGGCTATGAAATGCCGATTGCTTTAAATATATATATAAAAATGTAATGTCTATTATCCAGAATATAGGGCTATTCCATTTGGGCCTGCTATTTTGTGCCCTATTCTCACAACCAGAGATAAATCTTCGTCACTGTCACACCTCGCCGTTATGCTCTCTTTTCACAGTATAGACTTGAGTGACTGAATTACAATCATTAACAAATAAATCTCCTCTGTTCTCTTCTCCGCTTGTGTGTTTGGCTGGATCTCTCTATTCCCACAAATAATTACATTAAGGCGGAGGGAGGAGCTATCCGTCAGCGGTGGCACCCTGCTCTGCTCTGCTGTCATCGCGGACTAAAGCGGTCTCCGGATGGATATCACACCGAACAGCAGCCGGAGAGAGGAGAGAGAGGGTCTATGGAACTTCACACGTTGGAGCGTTTCTATGGATTAACACGGTTTAATCTGTCGACAAGGATAATAACCGTCTCGTCTATCTTCCCGAATATTAGCCTATTCTTCTGCTGCTCAAGTGAAAGGTAATGGCACAGATGTTCTTTCTACTGTTCTCCCCAATAACGGAATAGAGTTTCGGGTTTGTTCTGACGTCCAGGTACATCGCCGCTATTATAACCGTCATAATTTTATTGTCCGTCTGTAGAAACAAATATATGACTGTGTTAGTGGGGTAGTGAGACATAACCTGTCCGAGATATATTGTTGTTTGGTGTAATTATGTGTAGGCTATGATAATCCCAGTCGAAAAAAGCCATTGACAGAAACACAGAGTATAATAGTGGTAACTTTTCACACACCACAGTGAAAGTTTCCACCGCACAAACTGGTGTGATCTACTGCTGCCACTATGAGCAGGCAGGCTTGTTATTACCACTATTTGACAGATCATATGATGAGTCTCTACTACACACAGGGTTTATATGCGTTGCTTCTCAGTAGTATAATGAGTTTCCAGACGTACAGTACAGAGAGCCATTGTCCTAGTGATCCTTTGTAGAGGTTGATGATAAAATCATATTTCATGTTCATAATGGCTATAGCCTATTATCACATAATAATATTTTGGACGGATTTTCTCGCTTGGAAATATAATATTCTAAAGTATTGTGAATAGCCTACTATGCCTGGTGTAATGTTTGTCTGTCAGCTGGTGGTATCTTTTATTCTCTGGTGGTGATACTTCCCTGAGACGACAGGGGGTGATGAAGACCTCAATCCATGTCTGACATCATAGCCTACCTACCTGCAGACCTTTTTTTCTTGAGTCCCCCACACTACTACTCTACTCACAGTCTGAGTCCCTTATACTACTACTCTACTCACAGTGAGTCCCTCACACTACTACTCTACTCACAGTCTGAGTCCCTCACACTACTACTCTACTCACAGTCTGAGTCCCTCACACTACTACTCTACTCAAAGTCTGAGTCCCTCACACTACTACTCTACTCACAGTCTGAGTCCTCACACTACTACTCTACTCACAGTCTGAGTCCCTCACACTACTACTCTACTCACAGTCTGAGTCCCTCACACTACTACTCTACTCACAGTCTGAGTCCCTCACACTACTACTCTACTCACAGTCTGAGTCCCTCACACTACTACTCTACTCACAGTCTGAGTCCCCCACACTACTACTCTACTCACAGTCTGAGTCCCTCACACTACTACTCTACTCACAGTCTGAGTCCCTCACACTACTACTCTACTCACAGTCTGAGTCCCAAATGGCAACATATTCCCTTTTTAGTGCGCTAACCTGGACCCACATAAAACTCTGGTCAAAATAGTGCACTATATAGGGAGTAGGGTACCATTGGGATGCATCCATAGTCTCATAACAAAGACGAGGTGCTTATCAATAAACTGGAATGTAACAACCTAGTTCCTTACTGTTGGTGCTTATCAGTAGATAGTAATGTAACAACCTAGTTCCTTACTATTGGTGCTGATCAGTAGATAGTAATGTAACAACCTAGTTCCTTACTGTTGGTGCTTATCAGTAGATAGTAATGTAACAACCTAGTTCCTTACTGTTGGTGCTTATCAGTAGATAGTAATGTAACAACCTAGTTCCTTACTGTTGGTGCTGATCAGTAGATAGTAATGTAACAACCTAGTTCCTTACTGTTGGTGCTGATCAGTAGATAGTAATGTAACAACCTAGTTCCTTACTGTTGGTGCTGATCAGTAGATAGTAATGTAACAACCTAGTTCCTTACTGTTGGTGCTGATCAGTAGATAGTAATGTAACAACCTAGTTCCTTACTGTTGGTGCTTATCAGTAGATAGTAATGTAACAACCTAGTTCCTTACTGTTGGTGCTGATCAGTAGATAGTAATGTAACAACCTAGTTCCTTACTGTTGGTGCTGATCAGTAGATAGTAATGTAACAACCTAGTTCCTTACTGTTGGTGCTGATCAGTAGATAGTAATGTAACAACCTAGTTCCTTACTGTTGGTGCTTATCAGTAGATAGTAATGTAACAACCTAGTACCTTACTGTTGGTGCTGATCAGTAGATAGTAATGTAACAACCTAGTTCCTTACTGTTGGTGCTGATCAGTAAATAGTAATGTAACAACCTAGTTCCTTACTGTTGGTGCTGATCAGTAGATAGTAATGTAACAACCTAGTTCCTTACTGTTGGTGCTGATCAGTAGATAGTAATGTAACAACCTAGTTCCTTACTGTTGGTGCTGATCAGTAGATAGTAATGTAACAACCTAGTTCCTTACTGTTGGTGCTGATCAGTAGATAGTAATGTAACAACCTAGTTCCTTACTGTTGGTGCTGATCAGTAGATAGTAATGTAACAACCTAGTTCCTTACTGTTGGTGCTTATCAGTAGATAGTAATGTAACAACCTAGTTCCTTACTGTTGGTGCTTATCAGTAGATAGTAATGTAACAACCTAGTTCCTTACTGTTGGTGCTGATCAGTAGATAGTAATGTAACAACCTAGTACCTTACTGTTGGTGCTGATCAGTAGATAGTAATGTAACAACCTAGTTCCTTACTGTTGGTGCTGATCAGTAGATAGTAATGTAACAACCTAGTTCCTTACTGTTGGTGCTTATCAATAGACATGAATTATTTCACCTCTATGGCCTATTTATTGCCTCACCTCCCCAATCTTACTACTTTTGCACACACTATACATAGATTTTTCTATTGTGTTTTTGACTGTTTGTTTGTTTATAAAATTTTGAAACCTGTTTTTGCTTTGTCATGATGGGGTATTGTGTATAGATTGACGAGGGAAAAAAACTAACAATTTCATCAATTTTAAAATAAGGCTGTAACGTAACAAAATGTGGAAAAAGTAAAGAGGTCTGAATACTTTAGGAATACACTGTAGACAGTTTGAGGGCAGTCTGGTTGTTCCTAAAGGAGTCTTTTTCTGTGCTCCAAATTGGCACCCTATTCCTTTTAAAGTGCACTACTTTTAACCAGATCCCTATGGGCCCTGATCACAAGTAGGGCACTATATAATGAATAGGTTGCCATTGGGGACGCAGCCCTGTCCCTTGGCTGAGAAGGTAAAGAAATGTAATGGTGTTATAATATTGTTTATCCTTCAGTTCCGTATCCCTCTCTTTTCTTCCTGTAGGAAGTTTATTCTACATAACCATTACATTCCTAATAAAGGAAATAAATAGGCCTCTCTTCTCAATGGGCCTGCAGGAGTAAGGGGTGTAGACAAAACAACAAGTAGTGGAATCTACAGAAATCCTTAAGAAGCAAGTGTTATGCTATATAAAGACCTTGTTCTGAAATCTTTCAGAAGCCTGTCAGCTGACTCCAGCTCTATGTGCCATTAAATTAATGGATGGATGAATGAGTGGATGGATGTAGGAAGGATGTTGGAAGGATGATTAGATGGATGGATGGATGGCTGGATGTAAGAAGGATGGATGGATGGACGAATGAGTGGATGGCTGTAGGAAGGATGTAGGAAGGATGGATGAATGGGTGTAGGATGGATAGATAGATGGATGGAGTGGATTGATGCCTACTGTAGCTGAGTGGATGGATGGATGGATGGATGGATGGATGGAAGGAAGGAAGGAAGGATGGAGGATGGATGGATGTAGGAAGGACAGATGGATGTAGGAAGGATGGATGGATGAATTAATAGATGGTTGTAGGATGGATGGATGTAGGGAGGATGGATGGATGGATGTAGGAAGGATGGATGTAGGGAGGATGGGTGGATGAATTTATAGATGGTTGATAGATGGATGGATGGATGTAGGAAGGAAGGATGGATGTAGGAGGATGGATGGATGGATGTAGGAAGGATGGATGGATTAATTAATAGATGGTTGTAGGATGGATGGATGGATGGATGGATGGATGTAGGGAGGATGGATGGATGATGGATGAATGTAGGAAGGATGGATGGATGGATGTAGGAAGGATGGATGGATGGATGTAGGAATGATGGATGGATGGATGGATAAATGTAGGAAGGATGGATGTAGGAAGGATGGATGGATGAATGGATGTAGGATGGATGGATGGAAGGAAGGAAGGAAGAATGGATGGAGGATGGATGGATGTAGGAAGGACAGATGGATGTAGGAAGGATGGATGGATGAATTAATAGATGGTTGTAGGATGGATGGATGTAGGGAGGATGGATGGATGGATGGATGTAGGAAGGATGGATGTAGGGAGGATGGATGGATGAATTTATAGATGGTTGATAGATGGATGGATGGATGTAGGAAGGAAGGATGGATGTAGGAGGATGGATGGATGGATGTAGGAAGGATGGATGGATTAATTAATAGATGGTTGTAGGATGGATGGATGGATGGATGGATGTAGGGAGGATGGATGGATGGATGATGGATGAATGTAGGAAGGATGGATGGATGGATGTAGGAAGGATGGATGGATGTAGGAATGATGGATGGATGGATGTAGGAAGGATGGATGGATGGATGAATGTAGGAAGGATGGATGTAGGAAGGATGGATGAATGGATGTAGGATGGATGGATGTAGGATGGATGGATGGATGTAAGAAGGATGGATGGATGGATGGATGTAGGAAGGATGGATGGATGTAGGAAGGATGGATGGATGTAGGAAGAATGGACGGATGGATGGATGAATGTATGAAGGATGGATGTAGGAAGGATGGATGGATGAATGGATGTAGGATGGATGGATATAGGAAGTATGGATGGATGGAATGATAGATGGATGGATGTAGGAAGGATGGATGGAAGGATGGATGGATGGATGTAAGAAGGATGGATGGATGGATGAATGTAGGAAGGATGGATGTAGGAAGGATGGATGGATGAATGGATGTAGGATGGATGGATGTAGGAAGGATGGATGGATGTAGGAAGGATGGATGGATGGATGTAGGAAGGATGGATGGATGAATGGATGTAGGATGGATGGATGTAGGGAGGATGGATGGAGGATGGATGATGGATGTAGGGAGGATGGATGGAGGATTGATGGATGGATGGAGGATGGATGGATGGATGCAGGGAGGATGGATGGAGGATGGATGTAGGGAGGATGGATGGATGGAGGATGAATGGATGGATGTAGGAAGGATGGATGGATGGAGGATGGATGGATGGATGTAGGGAGGACGGATGGATGTATGTAGGGAGGATGGATGGATGGATTGATAAATGGGTTATGGTTAGGGGGTGTAGAGAATAGACAGCCCATTAACAGCAACATCATATGTTTGTAAAGGATTAATAAAATCAAGCTTTATTTATACAGCACATTTCAGACATGGAATGCAACACAATGTGCTTCACAGGGAAAAACAAAAAACAATGAAAATAAAAGCTGAAATATTTACTACACAACAAGCATAAGAGGATAAAAACAAAAGAATAACAATAAAAACAGAACCACTAAAAAGCACCCTGAGGAAAAGCAAAGCTAAAAATATATATTTTAAACATGTCCACAGTTTCGTCCCCCTCAGGTTCTCTGGCAGGCTATTCCAGAGGCTGGGGGCATAATAACTAAAGACTGCCTCTCCATGCCTCTTGGTCCTAGGCTTTGGGATAGTTAAAAGGCCAGAGGACCTGAAGGACCTACTGGGAACATAACTTAAAAGCATGTCTGACATGTATTGAGGTGCACAATCATGGATTGATTTAAAAACCAATAGAAGAATCTTCAAATATATTCTAAAACTCACAGGCAGCCAGAGACCTTAAACCTGGTGTAATGTGTGCTTTCCGTCTGGTCTTGGTTAGTACCCATGCTGCAACATTCTGTATGTTTTGCAGTTGACCAGTGGCTTTCTTGGGTTGACCAGACAGGAGAGCATTACAGTAGTCAAGCCTGCTTGTAATAAAAGCATGGATGAGTCTCTCTGTATCAGACTGAGAGAGAAACGATCACACCTTGGCAATGTTCCTCAGGTGGTAAAAATCTAATTTGGTCACATTCCTAATGTGCTTTGGTGGCCTATACAGGGTTACGGCCAGCACTGGTGGCTGACATTAATACAGTATAACATGATGCTCTGGTCTGGTGGCTGACATTAAAACAGAATAACATGATGCTCTGGTCTGGTGGCTGACATTTAAACAGTATACCATGATGCTCTGGTCTGGTGGCTGACATTTAAACAGGATAACATGATGGTCTGGTGGCTGACATTAATATAGTATAACATGATGCTCTGGTCTGGTGGCTGACATTAATACAGTATAACATGATGGTCTGGTGGCTGACATTAAAACAGTATAACATGATGCTCTGGTCTGGTGGCTGACATTAATACAGTATAACATGATGGTCTGGTCTGGTGGCTGACATTAATACATTATAACATGATGCTCTGGTGGCTGACATTTAAACAGTATAACATGATGCTCTGGTCTGGTGGCTGACATTAATACAGTATAACATGATGCTCTGGTCTGGTGGCTGACATTTAAACAGTATTACATGATGCTTAAATGTTGCGAAACGAGAGCACTAGTAACTTTAGACAGCCCATTAACAACAGCAGCATCTGTGTGTAGAGAATAGACAGCCCATTAACAGCAACAGCATCATATGTGTTTAGAGAATAGACAGCCCATTAACAACAGCATCATATGTGTGTAGAGAATAGACAGCCCATTAACAACAGCATCATATGTGTGTAGAGCAGCATCACCAGGGGATTAGAGAGAGAGAGTCCTGCTAATGCCTTAATGAAAGGCCTGTTAAATAGAGATCTGCTATGACTTGTTGCCTGTCAAGTCGGCTGTCGCTGTATTTACTGACTACTGTTTACTGACTATTTACTCACTGTATTTAATTACTATTTACTGCCTATATTTACTGACTGCATTTAATTACTATTTACTGACTGTATTAGCTGACTATTTACTGACTGTATTTACTATTTACTGACACTATTTACTGACTGCATTTAATGACTATTTACTGACTGTATTAGCTGACTATTTACTGACTGTATTTACTATTTACTGACACTATTTACTGACACTATTTACTGACTGCATTTAATGACTATTTACTGACTGTATTAGCTGACTATTTACTGACACTATTTACTGACGCTATTTACTGACTGTATTTACTGACTATTTTATCTTGCTGACTGGATGTCAGTCTTTTTTGGCTTGCTGACTTCTCTAATGTTGTTAATGTTGTTATCCCCTTCTCTAATGTTGTTAATGTTGTTATCCCCTTCTCTAATGTTGTTGTGCTAGTACTGTAATGTAATGTAATGTTGTGCTAGTACTGTAACATAATGTAATGTTGTGCTAGTGCTGTAACATAATGTAATGTTGTGCTAGTGCTGTAACATAATGTAATGTTGTGCTAGTGCTGTAACATAATGTAATGTTGTGCTAGTGCTGTAACATAATGTTGTGCAAGTGCTGTAACATAATGTAATGTTGTGCTAGTGCTGTAACATAATGTAATGTTGTGGTAGTACTGTAATGTAATGTAATGTTGTGCTAGTACTGTAACATAATGTAATGTTATCCTAGTACTGTAACATAATGTAATGTTGTGCTAGTGCTGTAATGTAATGTTGTGCTAGTACTGTAACATAATGTAATGTTGTGCTAGTGCTGTAACATAATATAATGTAATGTTGTGCTGGTACTGTAACATAATGTTGTTGTGCTAGTACTGTAACATCATGTAATGTTGTGCTAGTACTGTAACATAATGTAATGTTGTTGTGCTAGTACTGTAACATAATGTAATGTTGTGCTAGTACTGTAACATAATGTAATGTTGTGCTAGTACGCTAATGTAATGTAATGTTGTGCTAGTGCTGTAACATAATGGTGTTGTGCCAGTACTGTAACACAATGTAATGTTGTGCTAGTACTGTAATGTAATGTAATGTTGTGCCAGTACTGTAACACAATGTAATGTTGTGCTAGTGCTGTAACATAATGTAATGTTGTGCTAGTGCTGTAACACAATGTAATGTTATTGTGCTAGTGCTGTAACATAATGTAATGTTGTGCTAGTGCTGTAACATAATGTAATGTTGTGCTAGTACTGTAACATAATGTAATGTTGTTGTGCTAGTACTGTAAAATAATGTAATGTTGTGCTAGTGCTGTTAAATAATGTAATGTTGTGCTAGTACTGTAACATAATGTAATGTTGTGCTAGTACTGTAGCATAATGTTGTTGTGCTAGTACTGTAACATAATGTAATGTTGTGCTAGCACTGTAACATAATGTAATGTTGTGCTAGTGTTGTAACATAATGTAATGTTGTGCTAGTACTGTAATGTAATGTAATGTTGTGCTAGTGCTGTAACATAATGTAATGTTGTGCTAGTACTGTAACATAATGTAATGTTGTGCTAGTACTGTAATGAAATGTTATTGTGTTAGTACTGTAACATAATGTTGTTGTGCTAGTACTGTAACATAATGTAATGTTGTGCTAGTGCTGTAATGTAATGTAATGTTGTGCTAGTACTGTAACATAATGTTGTTGTGCTAGTGCTGTACTGTAATGTTGCTGTGCAAGTACTGTAACATAATGTTGTTGTGCTAGTGCTGTACTGTAATGTTGCTGTGCTAGTACTGTAACATAATGTTGTTGTGGTAGTGCTGTAACGTAATGTTGTTGTGCTAGTACTGTAATGTAATGTAATGTTGTGCTAGTGCTGTAACAATATGTTGTTGTGCTAGTGCTGTAACGTAATGTAATGTTGTGCTAGTGCTGTAACATAATGTAATGTTGTGCTAGTGCTGTAACATAATGTAATGTTGTGCTGGTACTGCAATGTAATGTTGTTGTGCTAGTACTGTAACATAATGTAATGTTGTGCTAGTACTGTAATGTAATGTTGTTGTGCTAGTACTGTAACATAATGTTACAGACCAGGCAGCGGGAGTCACAATGGGCCTCCCAACCAAATCCTGTTTCTCTTTAGGCCTAACTAACCAACAATGCCAGAAGACTGAAATCACAGTCTACTGTAGAGCCCGGGAGAAAAATGATCTCTCTACTCTTTCTCTAGTGTTCTTTTTCTCTCTCCCCATATTAAAACATACTGTAGTGTATACTATGGTAGGAATACGATAGTGTGTACTATGGTAGGAATACTGTAGTGTGTACTATGGTATGAATACTATAGTGTGTACTATGGTAGGAATACGATAGTGTATACTATGGTAGGAATATGATAGTGTATACTATGGTAGGATGTAACGATCATCTGGAAGAGGGGACCAAGATGCAGCGTGGTAAGTGGTCATAATGATTTTTAATGATACACTTCAAAAAACAAACAGGGAAACCGAAAGCCAACAGTTCTATCGGTGCAAACCACACAACAGAAACAACTACCCACAAAACCCCAAAGGAAAACAGGCTGCCTAAGTATGATTCCTAATCAGAGACAACGATAGACAGCTGCCTCTGATTAGGAACCCTACTCAGCCCAAAACAAAGAAATACAAAAACATAGAAAAAGGAACATAGAACTCCCACCCAATGTAACACCCTGGCCTAACCAAAATAAAGAACAAAAAACCCCTCTCTATGGCCAGGGCGTTACATAGGAATACTACAATTTATACTCTGGTAGGAATACTATTATTCACTGTGGTGTTGTTACGGACTGTTGTATAGTATACTGTAGTATTTACTGTAGTGTTTTTGTTTTATTATCTTTGATGTTAAGTGGAGGATTTCTACTGGAGAAATACTAAAAGAGTACATTTTCCACAAACTTGTCACGACTTCCGCCGAAGTCGGTCCCTCTCCTTGTTCGGGCGGTGTTCGGCGGTCGATGTCATCGACCTTCTAGCCATCACTGATCCAATTTTCATTTTCCATTGGTTTTGTTTTGTCTTCCTTCACACCTGGTTCCAATCCCATCAATTACATGTTGTGTATTTAACCCTCTGTTTCCCCTCATGTCGTTGTCGGAGATTGTTTGATTGTATGTTTGTGCTAGTATGTGTTGGTGCGCAACGGGTTTTGTACCCATTTTATTATAGTTGTATTTTTTGGTTTTGGAGTTTTGTTGTGAGTTCTTATTAAACGACTCCATTTATACCAAGTTCGTTCTCCTGCACCTGACTTCCCTGCCACCAACACGCACCCGTTAGAAAACTGTAGGAAGTTAAGACTGGGATCTGAACGGATATTTCAGCACTTCTTTTCCATAACCTGTATGGGACACAACATATGGACTATACTTGGCATGTAGGTTTCTGACTTATGGGTGGCACAAATTGGGATTTGGGGGAGGGGAATGAGCAGGGTATGTGCAAAAATGTGTTTTTGTTGACATTTCTGCAGTATTTATTAGTGTTTTTTTGTGAATAATACTGTAGTATTTACTATAGTATTCTGCAGTCAACTACACAGTGCTATACTAAGTACTACACATGATTGAGGTACACTAAAGTGTGTAGTATAGTATTCTACAGATTACTACATTTTATGACAGAATTCTATATTAATTACTGTAGTATTCTATAGTAAACTCTAGTAATTTTTTTGTGGGTCCCCTGTCTCCCCTCTCTCCTCTGTCCCCATGGTGTCTGAGGCTATGAATATACAGTTGAAGTCGGAAGTTTACATACACTTAGTCATTAAAGTCATTAAAACTCGTTTTTCAACCACTCTACAAATTTCTTGTTAACAAACTATAGTTTTGGCAACTCGGTTAGGACATCTACTTTGTGCATGACACAAGTGATTTTTCAAACAATTGTTTACAGACAGATTATTTCACTTATAATTCACTGTATCACAATTCCAGTGGGTCAGAAGTTTACTGTACTTGATTATTACTTGATTGTTTCACCCCATGTTCAAGAATTGCCTTTTTCTCGCTCACTCTAGGTTAAATGAAAACGAAATTTCCAAAATATTGTTATTTTTTAAACAAAGCGATTATTCTTATTCTTCTTATTATTAATTCATTTAGAATTATTTAAAAGCCCTCAGATAATCTCTCAGATCCTAATGGAAAATGCCCCTTAGATATTAAATTAGAATCCTCCAATCTTCTTAAGCTGTAGCCTACTCCCGACCGTCACGTTGTACAGCGCCATATTTTCCATTCCATCTTAACGGAAACCCTGAGGGTTTCATTTTCCGTTTTTCTCAGAATAGAAACACTATAATATTAATCAAATTAATTAAGACAAATTTCTTAAAATCAATCCCATGTACTATGTTATTACAAAAAAAGTTTTCAATTATCTTGTAATGCCAATATGGGAGACTATCAAATGCTTCTCAAAGTTGCCCTCTGGTGGTGAAACTAGCACTAACTTGCATTAACGTAAAAATGTCTGACAATGAAATAACGTACCACAGAATGCTGCAGCAGCCCGTTTAAAGGAGGAACCACTGTACCTTGATGCCTGTTGGCAGAACCCTGGTGCTGTCCTGACCTACTATCAGCTACCTTGATGCCTGTTGGCAGAACCCTGGAGCTGTCCTGACCTGCTATCAGCTACCTTGATACATGTTGTCAGAACCCTGGATCTCTCCTGTCCTGCTATCAGCTACCTTGATGCCTGTTGGCAGAACCCTGGAGCTGTCCTGACCTGCTATCAGCTACCTTGATGCCTGTTGGCAGAACCCTGGACCTCTCCTGACCTGCTATCAGCTACCTTGATGCCTGTTGGCAGAACCCTGGAGCTGTCCTGACCTGCTATCAGCTACCTTGATGCCTGTTGGCAGAACCCTGGACCTCTCCTGACCTGCTATCAGCTACCTTGATGCCTGTTGGCAGAACCCTGGACCTCTCCTGACCTGCTATCAGCTACCTTGATGCCTGTTGGCAGAACCCTGGACCTCTCCTCTCCTGACCTGCTATCAGCTACCTTGATGCCTGTTGGCAGAACCCTGGACCTGTCCTGTCCTGCTCCTCATACAGCTTTCTTATGGCTCCATACAGTGAGCTTAACCCGCTCATCCCAAATTAAACAAATATTATAGTATACTATGGTGTAAATACTGTAGTATATCTATATTGATATAGTATTCACTGTTGTGTTTTTTCAGACTTTAGTGTTGTATGCTTTGCGTTATGTATTGTTGTCTCTACCTTCTTGCCCTTTGTGCTGTTGTCTGTGCCCAACAATGTTTGGACCCTGTTTTGTGCTGCTACCATGTTGTGCTGCTGCCATGTTGTGTTGCTATCATGTTGTCATGTGTTGCTACAATGCTGTGTTGTCATGTGTTGCTGCCATGCTATGTTGTTGTCTTAGGTCTCTCTTTATGTAGTGTTGTGTTGTCTCTCTTGTTGTGATGTGTGCTTTGTCCTATATTTATATGTTATTTATTTTTCTATTTTAAATTTTTAGTCCCAGCCCCCATCCCCGTCCCCGCAGGAGGTCTTTTGCCTTTTGGTAGGCCGTCATTGTAAATAAGAATTTGTTCTTAACTGACTTGCCTAGTTGAATAAAGGTAAAATAAATGTAAAAAAAAAAATTCACTGTAGTAGTTTTGTGGATATGACTGTAGTATTCACTGTATTTAGCGGTGGGCCCAGGTGGCAATAAATAAATGAAATGAAACAAATCCAAATATATTTGACATTTGAGATTCTTCAAAGTAGTCACCATTTGCCTTGATGACAGCTTTGCACACTCTTGGCATTCTCTCAACCAGTTTCACCTGGAATGCTTTTTCAACAGTCTTGAAGGAGTTCACACATATGCTGAGCACTTGTTGGTTGCTTTTCCTTCACTCTGCGGTCCAACTCTATAAAATATATTTTGATTTGTTTAACACTTTATGGGTTACTACATGATTCCATATATGTTATTTCATAGTGTTGATGTCTTCAGTATTATTCTACAATGTATAAAAGAGTAAAAATAAAGAAAAACACTGGAATGAGAAGGTGTTCTAAAATTTTTGACTGGTACTGAATGTGGAGTAGCAAAATCAGACGTCTGATTCTGTTACTGTCCTGTCAGTGGCACTTTGTTAATGGCTGGCGTCACGTGCTATTATTATTGTTGTTTGTTGTTGCTTGGACGTGAGGTGGTCGGTTCATGGTACAGATATAATTGTTTGTGTTGCTTGGATGTGTGGGGGTCGGTTCATGGTACAGATATAATTGTTTGTGTTGCTTGGATGTGTAGGGGTCGGTTCATGGTACAGATATAATTGTTTGTTGTTGCTTGGACGTGTGGGGGTCGGTTCATGGTACAGATATAATTGTTTGTTGTTGCTTGGACGTGTGGGGGTCGGTTCATGGTACAGATGTGGTTAATCCGTCTGGTGTTGTAGCTATAGTCAGACACAGCCTGTGAAGCTGTAAAGCTGTGTAGTGTCAGATACAACGTGGATACTGTAAGCCTGTGTAGCATCAGGGGACAGATGGACAACGGAGTGTTATGTGACAGATGGCAGATGGCTATGCTGTCGGTTGCAGCTGAGAGTCCTGTCACAGCTTGTTGCTCTCCTGACTGAAGACTTCTGGTGACATGAGGCCACCCTCTGTGACGGCTGGGAAGGTTAGTGCAAAGGGTAGAGGGGTGGGGGGGAAGGGATCAGTGTTGGGGTGGTAGTAGTGGTAGAGGGCATAGGAGCAGGGGAAGGCTAGGCTAGGGTTAGTGTTAGGGTTAGGGTTCAGGTTAGGGTTAGTGGGGGCAGGGCAGGGGAGGGGAGTTAGTGGTGGAAGGGATCAGAGTGAGGGCAGGGCAGGGAAGTAATACAACTTTATCAGCATTTTAAGTGAAACAGTCTGATCTGTTGCATTAGCCTCATTGCTTTTTAAAACTGCTTGATGTTCAGTGGTTGTATGAATTTTGGATCTGTTGTCCCAGAACGGGCCCAGAGTCTGTTTTCAACCGTCCTAGACATATTTGTTATTGTCCCAGGGATGACGATATGCCCTATGCTCTGGAGGGCATAACAAGTATTTGGTTGTAATTGTAATGTTGCCAAGGCTGGCCAATCATCCTCCAGGAGAGCCTTAAAGGGGCAGTGTTGTATTTTGAGACAGGCTTGAATATGCGTCAGAATGTAGCCACCATTTTATCTGATCCTCTAGGGAAAAAAGATTTTCATTCATTTTGTTTTGGAAAGTGGTTCCTTGCATCACACAATGATGGAGCAATTGTGGTACAGGCCTTTTCTATTTTTGGACAAGTACACAATCTGTCCTACTTTACTTTAAAAAAAATATGTCAAGCCCTGTTACAGAGTACATACAGACTACATCCCACTACAGAACAGACTACATCCCACTACATACAGACTACATCCCACTACAGAACAGACTACATCCCACTACATACAGACTACATTCCACTACAGAACAGACTATATCCCACTACATACAAACTACATTCCAATACTTACAGACTACATCCCACTACAGAACAGACTACATCCCACTACAGAACAGACTACATCCCAGTACCGAAAAAACTACATCCCACTACATACGGACTACTTCCCACTACAAAACAGACTACATCCCACTACAGAACAGACTACATCCCACTACAGAACAGACTACATCCCACTACAGAACAGACTACATCCCACTACAGAACAGACTACATTCCACTACAGAACAGACTACATCCAACTACAGAACAGACTACATCCCGCTACAGAACAGACTACATCCCGCTACAGAACAGACTACATCCCACTACCGAACAGACTACATCCCACTACAGAACAGACTACATCCCACTACATACAGACTACATCCCACTACAGAACAGACTACATCCCAGTACCGAAAAAACTACATCCCACTACATACGGACTACATCCCACTACAAAACAGACTACATCCCACTACAGAACAGACTACATCCCACTACAGAACAGACTACATCCCACTACAGAACAGACTACATCCCACTACAGAACAGACTACATTCCACTACAGAACAGACTACATCCAACTACAGAACAGACTACATCCCGCTACAGAACAGACTACATCCCGCTACAGAACAGACTACATCCCACTACCGAACAGACTACATCCCACTACAGAACAGACTACATCCCACTACATACAGACTACATCCCACTACAAAACAGACTACATCCCACTACAGAACAGACTACACTCCACTAGAGAACAGACTACATCCCACTACAGAACAGACTACATCCCACTAGAGAACAGACTACATCCCACTACAGAACATACTACATCCCACTACAGAACAGACTCCATCCCACTACAGAACAGACTACATCCCACTACATACAGACTACATCCAACTACAGAACAGACTACATTCCACTACAGAACAGACTACATCCCACTACAGAACAGACTACATCCCACTACAGAACAGACTACATCCCACTACACACAGACTACATTCCAATACTTACAGACTACATCCCACTACAGAACAGACTACATCCCACTACAGAACAGACTACATCCCACTACAGAAAAAACTACATCCCACTACAGAACAGACTACATCCCACTACATACAGACTACATCCCACTACAGAACAGACTACATCCCACTACAGAACAGACCACATCCCACTAGAGAACATACTACATCCCACTAGAGAACATACTACATCTCACTAGAGAACAGACTACATCCAACTACAGAACAGACTACATCCCGCTACAGAACAGACTACATCCCACTACAGAACAGACTACATCCCGCTACAGAACAGACTACATCCCACTACATACAGACTACATCCCACTACAGAACAGACTACATCCCACTACAGAACAGACTACATCCCACTACAGAACAGACTACATCCACGCAAGCAGACAGCTTGACACTAACGGGTGGCTGGACAGATGGATAACACTCAAATTGCACTTGATAAGTGTTTTCTACACATGTTTGACTATCTGTATATGTAACTTTGCAATCTGTTTGTCTCACTAATGGGTTGGGGTTAGTAACTAAAGGTCTTTAGTGTTCGGGTTAGTAACTAAAGGTCTTTAGTGTTCGGGTTAGTAACTAAAGGACTTTAGTGTTCGGGTTAGTAACTAAAGGTCTTTAGTGTTCGGGTTAGTAACTAAAGGTCTTTAGTGTTCGGGTTAGTAACTAAAGGTCTTTAGTGTTCGGGTTAGTAACTAAACGTCTTTAGTGTTCGGGTTAGTAACTAAAGGTCTTTAGTGTTCGGGTTAGTAACTAAAGGTCTTTAGTGTTCGGGTTAGTAACTAAAGGTCTTTAGTGTTCGGGTTAGTAACTAAACGTCTTTAGTGTTCGGGTTAGTAACTAAAGGTCTTTAGTGTTCGGGTTAGGTCTTTAGTGTTCGGGTTAGTAACTAAACGTCTTTAGTGTTCGGGTTAGTAACTAAAGGTCTTTAGTGTTCGGGTTAGTAACTAAACGTCTTTAGGCCTCAGTATGAGAGGTTCCATCATGGCCCAAACAGACCAACACAGTCGTGAAGAGGGCACGACAACACCTCTTCCCCCTCAGAAGGCTGAACAATTTGGCGCGGGCCCTCCGATTCTCAAAGTCCTACAGCTACACCACTGAGAACATCTTGATTTGCTACATCACCCCCTGGTACGGCAACTGCTTGGCATCCGACCGCAAGGCGCTACAGCGCTACAAACAGCCCAGTACATCACTGGGGCCGAGCTTCCTGCCATCCAGCACCTGTATACCAGGCGGTATACCAGGCGATTCACCAAGTCTGGAACCAACAGGACCCTGAACAGCTTCTACCCCCAAGCCATAAGACTGATAAATAGTACGTAAATAGCTAGCCAAACTATCTAAATTGACCCTTTTTACATTCACTTTTTTGACTCATCACATAACACTGCTGCTACGGTTAAACATCTGTCACTTATATGTACATAGTTATATGTACATATAAACCTCAATTACTGTGTACCCCTGCACATTGACTAGATGCTGATAACCCCTTGTATAAGCCCTTGATAACACCTTGCCTGGTTATCATTATACATCGACCCTGTACTGATAACCCCTTGTATATAGCCTGGTTATCATTACTCATTGACTCTGTACTGATAACCCCTGTGTATATAGCCTGGTTATCATTACTCATTGACTCTGTACTGATAACCCCTGTGTATATAGCCTGGTTGTCATTACTCATTGACTCTGTACTGATAACCCCTTGTATATAGCCTGGTTATCATTACTCATTCACTCTGTACTGATAACCCCTGTGTATAATGCCTGGTTATCATTACTTATTGACTAGATACTGATAACCCCTTGTATATAGCCTGGTTATCATTAGTAATTGTGTAACTATTACACAATGTATTATTACGTGTTTTGCTTTTCTATTATTTCTCTATGTTCTTTCTCTCTTCGTTGTTGTGAAGGGCCAGTCAGTGATCATTTTAATGTTCGTCCTTTCCTGGTGTTTACTACGCGTATGTGGAATAAAATGTGATTTGATTAGATCACACTTCTACTGTGCAGTCTTGGTCTCAGTCCACCATGGAGAGCCAGCTGAAGAACGTTCCATCTCCTCTGAAGTACCAACGTCCTCTCGTCTCCCTCTTCTGGACCGGAGATGTTCCACGTGACAGCCTTTAGATCAAGGAGATTATAGAAAAGTGGTTTTGGTTCTCCTCTACTTGGTTACTGGCTAAACAGAAACATTCCCATCTATACATTAAGAGTCATTAGATCAGAAAACCGCTAAGCATGTAGGGTAGTATGCTTGACCATCTGTCAGTGCTGTAGGATTAGAGCAACTTAGTACAGAGGTCCATGTAAATGGCACAGCTGTAGGTTTTCACAGACAGCATCACATTAGTGGCTGTGTTTTAGGCTGGACATATACAGCACGTTCGGAAAGTATTCAGACACCTTGACTTTTTCCACATGTTGTTACGTTACAGCCTCATCAAAAAATCCTCATCGATCTACACACAATACCCAATGTTGACAAAGCGAAAACAGATTTTTAGAAATGTTTGCTAATTTATTAAAAATAAAAAACAGAAATACCTTTTTTACATAAGTATTCATACCCTTTGCTATGAGACTCGAAATTGAGCTCATGTACAACTTGATTGGAGTCCATCTGTGGTAAATTCAATTGATTGTACATGATTTGGAAAGGAACACACCTGTTTATATAAGGTCCCCAGTTGACAGTGCATGTCAGAGAAAAAAACAAGCCATGAGGTTGAAGAAATTGTCCGTAGAGCTTAGAGACAGGATTGTGTCGAGGCACAGATCTGGGGAAGGGTACCAAAACATTTCTGCAGCATTGAAGGTCCCCAAGAACACAGTGGCCTCCATCATTCTTAAATGGAAGATGTTTGGAACCAAAAAGACTCTTCCTAGAGCTGGCCGCTCAGCCAAACTGAGCAATCGGGGAGAAGGGCCTTGGTCAGGGAGGTGACCAAGACCCGATGGTCACTCTGACAGAGCTCCAGAGTTCCTCTGTGGAGATGTCTCCCATCTCCACAGAGGAACTCCAGAAAGACAACCCTCTCTGCAGCACTCCACCAATCAGGCCTTTATGGTTAGTGCACATATGTTGATAATTTAATTACATTTGAAAGTGTAGCTATAGATTCATATGTATTGTTGGGTTCTGTCATAGGCAAAGTTGAATGTTATAGACTCTGACAACCATCCTCCCAGTGGACAGACACCCCCTCTGTGCAGGCCTCTCTCCACACCCCCTCTGTGCAGGCCTCTCTCCACCCTCCTCTGTGGCAGGCTCTCTCCAACCCCCCTCTGTGGCAGGTCTCTCTCCACACCCCCCCTGTACAGGCCTCTCTCCACACCCTCTCTGTGCAGGCCTCTCTCCACACCCTCTCTGTGCAGGCCTCTCTCCACCCCCCCCCCCCACCCCCCGTGCAGGCCTCTCTCCACCCTTCCTGTGCAGGCCTGCTTTATTAGCTGTTGAGACCCACTTGTTGTCTGCTAGAGTGGGATACAGGAATGTCTCTCTGCACATAGCTGAATGACTGGCACTGCTATGTAGTCATCACTAAGTACAGTATGAAATAACTATGTAGGCTGTGACATTACTATTTACTAGGATTGCAGTTTGGTTGATTGTGATCGTGCTCAGGTGCAAACTGAGGGGAATTAGAATCCTGAATAACCTAGTGGCTAGGTGCTAACCTTTCCTCTCAGTGTCAGGTAAAACCTCCTCTCAGTGTCAGGTAAAACCTCCTCTCGTCAGAGGGGGTCAAGGTCTCATTTAGGGGGTAAAACTTCCTCTCGTCAGAGGGGGTCAAGGTCTCATTGAGGGGGTAAAGGTCTCGTCAGAGTGGGTAAAGGTCTCATCAGAGTGGGTAAAGGTCTCATTGAGGGGGTAAAGGTCTCATCAGAGTGGGTAAAGGTCTCATCAGAGTGGGTAAAGGTCTCATTGAGGGGGTAAAGGTCTCGTCAGAGTGGGTAAAGGTCTCATCAGAGTGGGTAAAGGTCTCATTGAGGGGGTAAAGGTCTCATCAGAGGGGGTAAAGGTCTCATTGAGGGGGTAAAGGTCTCATCAGAGAGGGTAAAGGTCTCATCAGACTGGGTAAAGGTCTCGTTGAGGGGGTAAAGGTCTCATCAGAGTGGGTAAAGGTCTCATCAGAGGGGGTAAAGGTCTCATCAGAGTGGGTAAAGGACTCATTGAGGGGGTAAAGGTCTCATTGAGGGGGTAAAGGACTCATCAGAGTGGGTAAAGGTCTCATCAGAGTGGGTAAAGGTGTCATCAGAGGGGGTAAAGGTCTCATCAGAGGGGGTAAAGGTCTCATTGAGGGGGTAAAGGGCTCATCAGAGGGGGTAAAGGTCTCATCAGAGTGGGTAAAGGTCTCATCAGAGGGGGTAAAGGTCTCATCAGAGTGGGTAAAGGTCTCATTGAGGGGGTAAAGGTCTCATCAGAGGGGGTAAAGGTCTCATCAGAGTGGGTAAAGGTCTCATCAGAGTGGGTAAAGGTCTCATCAGAGTGGGTAAAGGTCTCGTCAGAGGGGGTAAAGGTCTCATTGAGGGGGTAAAGGTCTCATCAGAGGGGGTAAAGGTCTCATCAGAGTGGGTAAAGGTTTCATTGAGGGGGTAAAGGACTCATTGAGGGGGTAAAGGTCTCATCAGAGTGGGTAAAGGTCTCATTGAGGGGGTGGGTTGTTACATTCTCACGGCTGACTGAGAATGTTTTTTCTCCCTCCTGTCAAGTGATGTTTACCAAACCCATGTTGATATAGAGACCAGATGTTCTCCTGTTCTACTGATGTCCTCAGGAATAATGTGGACACACACACACACACACACACACACACACACACACACACACACACACACACACACACACACATACACACACACACACAGCTTTCTGTTTCCCACAACCAGTCAGTCTGATTTCATTTGGACATATTGCACAGCAAATCCATCCTTTTGTTTTAGTTGTTCTTGTACTTTCTCCCCGGTCCCTAAATGGGTAAAAAGCAGAGTTGACAGAGAAATGTGTGACATTCTGTTGATCAAGGGTATATTTAGTCTTCTTGGGCAACATACTGTAGTGACGGAAGAGAAGCTACATACATCTAATTATAGACAAGTTGACTAACAAATAACCTAACAAAATGGCAGAAATTAAATGTAGAAACATATGTAAATCAGGTAACAACAAAAAATACTCCACCCCTTGTCAAAAAATCATTCCGCCATCTCTGCCTGTATCCTACGGCGTATTTTCTATATTAGCGGGTTAGGGTCGGGTGTTGGCTTCAGATTTTCACTTTATCACATATAGTTGGGTGGTTGTGTATGGGTTAGTAACACGGGTGAACAAACAGCTGACCTGCGCAACACTTGCACACAGACACACACACAGTTTTGTATTGTTTTCCTTATTGGGCACCAAATAATTGATTCCCATCCAAAATCTAATTTTCTCTAATCCCTAACCCTAAATCTAACGCTAACCCTTTACCTAACCATAACCCTAAACCTAAATGTAACTCCTAACCCTAAAACTATACCTAACCTAACCCTAAAATTAAACATAACCCCTAACTCTAACCTTAATTCTAATCCTTAATTTAACCCCTAATCCTAAAATAACATTACCGGCAAAATGTCCCCACTTGTCAGAATTTTCCTTGTTTTACTATCCTTGTGTGAAATTCTGGTACGGACAAGGATAGTTAAACAAAACACACACAAAAGCCATGTTACCCTGGCACACATGATGCTGGTCTGGCTGTCTTTCTCTGTCTCTCTGTCTCTCTCTTTCTTGCTCTGTCTCTCTGTCTTTCTCTTTCTCGCTCTGTCTCTCTGTCTCTGTTTCTTTCTTTCTCTGTCTCTCTCTCTCAATTCAATTCGAAGGGCTTTATTGGCATGGGAAACATATGTTTACATTGAAAAAGCAAGTGAAATAATAACAATATAAAATTGGCAGTACACTCACAAAAGTTTCAGAGGAATTAAGACATTTCAAATGTCATATTACGTATATATACAGTGTTGTAACGATGTGCAAATAGTTAAAGTACAAAAGGGAAAATAAATATGGGTTGTATTTACAATTGTGTTTGTTCTTCACTGGTTGCCCTTTTCTTGTGGCAACAGGTCACAAATCTTGCTGCTGTGATGGCACACTGTGGTATTTCACCCAGTAGATATGGGAGTTTATCAAAATCGGGTCTGATTTTTAGTTCTTTGTGGGTCTGAGGGAAATATGTGTCTCTAATATGGTCATACATTTAGCAGGTTTGGAAGTGCAGCTCAGTTTCCACCTCATTTTGTGGGCAGTGTGCACATAGCCTGTCTTCTCTTGAGAGCCAGGTCGGCCTATGGCGCCATTTCTCAAATCAAATCAAATCAAATGCTATTGGTCACATACACACGGTTAGCAGATGTTAATGCGAGTGTTGCGAAATACTTGTGCTTCTAGTTCTGACCGTGCAGTAATATCTAACAAGTAATCTAACAATTTCACAACAACTACCTCATACAATTAAGTGTAAAGGAATGAATAAGAATATGTACATAAAAATATATGGATGAGCGATGGCCGAACGACATAGGCAAGATGCAGTAGATGGTATAGAGTACAGTATATACATATGAGATGAGTAATGTAGGGTATGTAAACATTATATGAAGTGGCATTGTTTAAAGTGGCTAGTGATACATTTATTACATATATTTATTATTAACCTGTCTGGGGTATGTGGGACGATTTCGTCCCACCTACGTAACAGCTACTGAAATTCCAGTGGCGCGATTTTTGAATCGTTAGAAATACTATTACTTCAATTTCTCAAACATATGACTATTTTACAGCTATTTAAAGACAAGAATCTCGTTAATCTAACCCCACTGTCCGATTTCAAAAAGGCTTTACAACGAAAGCAAAACATTAGATTATGTCAGCAGAGTGCCCAGCCAGAAAAAATCAGACAGCCATTTTTCAAGCTAGCATATCATGTCACATAAACCCAAACCACAGCTAAATGCAGCACTAACCTTTGATGATCTTCATCAGATGACACACCTAGGACATTGTGTTATACAATACATGCATGTCTGTTCAATCAAGTTCATATTTATATCAAAAAACAGCTTTTTGCATTAGCATGTGACGTTCAGAAAACGCATAACCCCCGGCAAACTTCCGTTGAATTTACTAACAGTTTGCTAAATTACTCACGATAAACGTTCACAAAAAGCATAACAATTATGTTAAGAATTATAGATACATTACTCCTCTATGCACTCGATATGTCCGATTTTAAATAGCTTTTCGGATGAAGCACATTTTGCAATAATCTAAGTACATAGCCCGGCATTACAGGGCTAGCTATTTAGATACCCACCCAGGTCAGCCTCCACCAAAATCACATTTCCTATAAGAAAAATGTTCTTACCTTGCTTGTTCTTCATCAGAATACACTGCCAGGACTTCTACTTCAATAACAAATGTAGGTTTGGTCCCAAATAATCCATCGTTATATCCAAACAGCGACGTTTTGTTCGTGAGTTCTAGAATGCTTCTTCCCGGTCTCGCGCATGGCGCATTGGCGTGTCAAAAATGTCTAAATATTCCATTACCGTACTTCGAAGCATGTCAACCGCTGTTTAAAACCAATTTTTATGCCATTTATGTCGTAGAGAAGTGATAATATTCCGACCGGGAGTATGCATTGAGCCTAAACAGCCGAATAAAATTTCTCCTCAGAAGCGACTCATGCACGTGCATCATTCAAAGGTCCTCTGAGCATCCACTTACAAAAGGCGATAATCTGTTTCAACCTGAGGCTCCCTCGTAAACCTTCAGTTATTTCGCGGGCTCTGAGAGCCTATTGGAGCCCTGGGAATTGTCACGTTACAGCTAAGATCCTTACTTTTCAATAAAAAGATGCAAGACGCACGACTCCTTGTCAGACAGGGTACTTCCTGCTTGAAACCTTGTCAGGTTTTTGCCTGCCATAGGAGTTCTGTTATACTCACAGACACCATTCAAACAGTTTTAGAAAATTCAGAGTGTTTTCTATCCAAACCTGAACAATAATATGCATATTCTAGCTTCTGAGTTGGTGTAGGAGGCAGTTAAAAATGGGAACATATTTTTCCAAAATTCTCAATACTGCCCCCTAGCCCAGACAGGTTAAAGTGGCTAGAGATTGAGTCAGTATGTTGGCAGCAGCCTCTCTGTGTTAGTGATGGCTGTTTAACAGTCTGATGGCCTTGAGATAGAAGCTGTTTTTCAGTCTCTCGGTCCCAGCTTTGATGCACCTGTACTGACCTCACCTTCTGGATGATAGTGGGGTGAACAGGCAGTGGCTCGGGTGGTTGTTGTCCTTGATGATCTTTTTGGCCTTCCTGTGACATCGAGTGGTGTAGGTGTCCTGGAGGGCAGGTATTTTGCCCCCGGTGATGCGTTGTGCAGACCTCACTACCCTCTGGAGAGCCTTATGGTTGTGGGCGGAGCAGTTGCCGTACCAGGCGGTGATAGAGCCCGACAGGATGCTCTTGATTGTGCATCTGTAAAAGTTTGTGAGTGTTTTTGGTGACAGGCCAAATTTCTTCAGCCTCCTGAGGTTGAAGAGGCGCTGCTGCGCCTTCTCACCACACTGTCTGTGTGGGTGGACCATTTCAGTTTGTCCGTGATGTGTACGCCGAGGAACTTAAAACTTTCTACCCTCTCCACTACTGTCCCGTCGATGTGGATAGGGGGGTGCTCCCTCTGCTGTTTCCTGAAGTCCACGATCATCTCCTTTGTTTTGTTGACGTTGAGTGTGAGGTTATTTTCCTGACACCACACTCCGAGGGCCCTCACCTCCTCACTGTATACCATCTTGTCGTTGTTGGTAATCAAGCCTACCACTGTTGTGTCATCTGCAAATTTGATGATTGAGTTGGAGGCGTGCATGGCCAAACAGTTGTGGGTGAACAGGGAGTACAGGAGAGGGTTGAGAGCGCACCCTAGTGGGGCCCCAGGGTTGAGGATTAGCGGGGTGAAGATGTTGTTACCTACCCTCACCACCTGGGGGCGGCCCGTGTCAGTGGCACTGTTTTGTCCTCAAAGCGAGCAAAGAAGTTGTTTAGTTTGTCTGGGAGCAAGACGTCGGTGTCCACGACAGGGCTGGTTTTCTTTTTGTAATCCGTGATTGACTGTAGACCCTTCCACATATGTCTCGTGTCTGAGCTGTTGAATTGTGACTCCACTCTGTCTCTGTACTGATGCTTAGCTTGTTTGATTCCTTATGGAATAGCTACTGTTAGAGCCGATTTGGACATATTTGTATTAAAGGCATTACGTTTAACAATCAAACCAACAATTATGTAAATTGAGTGAACTAAAAGTGAATGGTGGAGGATGAAATCCCAAATCAGACTCCACTGGAGAGGGCAGAGGAGCATTTAAATTCACTCTATGCAGCCCGGAGAGGAAAACCTGGAGTGTGTACACACAAAATGAATGATATAAAAGTCCTTCTTGTTGATGGGGGAAACATTGAAACTGTGAATGAGAGTCTTGAAGCATTTGATGCTGTTCTCAATGACTTTCAGAATGCTCATGAATCTGTGCTAGAGCTGGTCACAGAGGAGGAACAGGAACAGGAGAGCATTAACTATTATCAACCAAGAATGAGAACTTATGAACATTTCCTGAAAGAGGTGGAAATATGGAAAAAAGCTGAAGTTGAGCCACAAACGCTCATTGAACCACACGACAGCATTTCCAATGTGTCAAAAACATCAAGTAAAACAACATATTCTAAGGCTGCATCATCCTCAGTGTTCTCTGCACGCCTAAAAGCTGAGGCAGAACGAGCAGCTCTACTAGCTCGCCAAGCATCATTACAGGACAAGCATGCATTGGAACTGAAGAAAGCTCAACTGGAACAACAGAAAGCTCAACTGGAACAACAGAAAGCTCAACTGAAAGTTAGGATGGAAAAAATAGCACTGGAAACGGACATAGCAGCATATAATGCCAAACTGAAGGTCCTGGAGAGTGTTGAGTCAACTTCTCATTCCCATGCTGTGGCAACCCATTTTCTAAGCCAAAAAGATGGAATTAACTCTTATTTTGAGAACCAGGAACTATGAGGTCTATGAGGAACCTGAACCATCACATGTTGAGTTTGCTGCATTAGTTGCAGTTCCAAAGACCCCACTACAAAGAGTTTTACAACAACCGACCACAAAGCCATCAAAACCTATTCAGAAAACAGTCATAAACCACACCCTTCAGCAGCCAACAGCAAGGTCTAGCAATCAACACAGAATCAACACTGCGGGTATCAGCCATAATACCAGCCATGATAACCTCTCTACTGTCATGCAAAGGTAGAATGAAATTGCTGACCTCCTTGTACTACAGCACAAACAGGCCACACTCCCTGTTAGGGAGATACCTATGTTTGACGGTGATCCTCTAAACTTTAGGCCATCCATGCGTGCATTTGAGCATGGTATAGAAGATAAGACAAGCAGTCACCAGGATAGGCTCTATTACCTGGAACAGTACACCTCTGGTCAGCCCAAGGATCTGGTACATAGTTGTCTGCATATGGAAGCCAGAAGAGGCTATGCAGAGGCTAAGAGGTTGTTAAAGGAGCACTTTGGCAATGAAGTCAAAGTCACCACTGCTTATATGGAAAAAGCTTGGAACTGGACAAACATCAAACTGGAGGATGGAAAGGGACTGGGTGGTTATGCACTCTATCTAAGAGGTTGCTGTAACGCTATGCAAGACCTACAGAACATGGAATAGTTTAATCTTCCATCCAACATAAAGTTGATCATGTCAAAACTTCCCTCCAAACTAAGGGAAAAATGGAGGTCTACGGCATGTGATATTTTAGAGAGAAGCCACCTGAGGGCCCAGTTCAGTGACCTTGTGACTTTCATGGAAAAAACAGGCCAAAATACTGCAGGATCCGTTGTATGGAGATATTCAAGATCCCCTGTCCAACAAAAAGTTTTTAAAAACCAAAACAGAAGCTGACTTTAAACAGCAGTTCAAGTCCAAGAGTAGGGGAAGCAGCTTTGCCACTGCAGTAGCTGTAGTGGCAGATAGTGACTCTGAAAAACCTCTAAAAGAACAAACATTCAAAGTCAAGAAACCAGGCACCTACCCTTCTGATGCTCCCAGTATCTCATGTGTGTTTTGCGCTGGTGAGCATTTATTGGTCGACTGCCAACAGGTGAAGGCACAGCCACACGAATCCAAGGTTGAGTTTCTGAGATCAAAAGGCATTTGTTTTGGCTGTTTGATGAGAGGACACTTAAGCAAAGAATGTAAAAGATGTACGACCTGTCAGACCTGTCAAAGAAAGTACCCCACTATCCTGCACATTGAAGGATGAGAGAGATTTAGATCTCAAAAGGCAGATATGAGTGGTGTAGCAGTAAAGCGGGAGGAGACTGTCAGCAGTGCTCTTGTTTCACTGGAAGCTGGTGAAGATACCGGGGCCGGTACAGATTGTGCACTTGCAATTGTGCCAATTCAAGTAAAGGTGGCAAATGGAAGCAAGTCTGTTAACCTATGCATTTCTCGATTCTGGTAGCTCAGCAACATTTTGTACGGAGAGACTCATGAGGCAGCTGAAAGCTAAATGCAGTGAGACTGAAATTCTGCTACACACAATGGAGCAGGAGAGTCCTACCAAGAGCTTTGAGATATCTGGATTAGAGATTGGCGACGTGGAAGGCAACACATTTCTTGCATTACCAAAGGTCTACACCCAAAATAAGATCCCAGTGACAAGAGAGAACATTCCCACTCAGAAAGATCTCAAAAGGTGGCCATACCTTAAAGAGGTTCAGTTGAAGGAAATTGATGCCGACGTCGAACTCCTGATTGCCGTAAATGCTCCAAAGGCAATGGAACCATGGCAAATCCTAAATAGCCAAGGCAACGGACCGTATGCAGTGAAAACCCTCTTTGGATGGGTGATGAACGGTCCTCTTAACAATTGTACCATGGCAGAAGAATCTGGATGTCCTACGGTGATGGCCAATCGTATCTCAATGGCCAACCTGGGGGTTCTTGTAAATCAGTACAACCATGACTTCCCTGAGAGAGAGTATGAAGAGTAAAGTGAGATGTCAGCTGAGGATCGTAAGTTTATGGAGATAGCTCCATAACCCTCAAACACCGTCACTACTACTTACCGTTGTCCTTTCGCAAAAAACATGTAGTCCTGCCGAACAATCGTGACATGGCAAAGCAGCGGGCTCTAAATATCATCAGGAAGTTCAAGAAGGATGAAGGTTACGCTGCAGAGTACAAAGGCTTCATGGAAGAGATGATAACAAAAGGTTATGCCGAGAAGGTACCACAAGAACAGCTCCTCAGAGAGAAAGGCAAGGTATGGTACATACCACACCATGGCATTCACCATAAGCGCAAAGGAACAATATGAATGGCGTTTGACTGTTCATCATCCTATAAAGGCACATCTCTCAACAGTGAACTCCTTCAAGGCCCTGACCTGGCAAACACGCTTATAGGAGTCTTGCTAAGATTTCGGCAAGAGCACATTGCCATGATGGCAGACATCGAAGGAATGTTCCATCAAGTACGTGTCCATGAAGATGACTTAGACTTCCTGCGATTCCTATGGTGGCTGGATGGTGATACTAACAAAAGATTGGAGGAGTACAGAATGACGGTACATCATTTCGGTGCTATATCCTCTCCAAGTTGTGCAGATTTTGCACTACGAAAGACTGCAGAAGACAACTGTGAGAGGTACGATGAAGAGGTGATTCAAACAGTCAAGTCCAACTTCTATGTTGATGACTGCCTCAAGTCAGTGGCCACAGAAGAACAAGCCATAGCCTTCACAAAAAACGTCAGGGATGTGTGCTCTCAGGGTGGATTCAAATTGACCAAGTGGGTTAGCAACAGCCGTGCTGTGCTGGATTCTATCCCTGATGAACACAAAGCCAAGCAAATAAAAGAACTGGACCTGGACAGAGAAAAGCTGCCTGTTGAAAGAGCACTTGGAATCCGATGGAACATTGAAAGTGATGTGTTTACCTTCCGAGTCACTGTCAAGAACAGACCCCTTACAAGAAGAGCTATTCTCTCTACTGTCAGCTCTGTTTATGATCCATTAGGTTTCCTTGCCCCATTCGTATTAAAGGCAAAGCAAATTCTTCAAGTGCTCTGCAAGCTAAAGTGTGGATGGGACGAAGTCATCCCCGAAGAACATTCTATTTCATGGAAGAGATGGCTCTCAGAGCTAGACCAGCTCTCCAGATTCCAGATAGACAGGTGTATGATGCCTGAGAACTTTGGTCAAGTCAAGACCGCACACTTCGGTGATGCAAGTGAACAAGGTTATGGCACGGCAAGTTACCTTAGGTTCACAGACGGTATGGAAAAGGTCCACATCCCATTCATACTGGGGAAATCAAGGGTGACTACACTCAAGCAGATGACGACCCCCAGACTGGAACTTGCCACAGCAACGTTGGCAGTGCGAGTGGACAGGATGTTAAGGTTGGAGCTCCAGACTGGAACTTGAGGAGTCAACTTTCTGGACAGACAGCCAGTCTGTGCTAAAATACATACGCAACGATACCAAGAGATTCCATACCTTTGTGGCTAATAGGGTTGCTGTGATCCGTGACCTATCGAAAGCAAAACAGTGGAGGTATTTGAACTCCAAACACAACCCGGCCGATGATGCCTCAAGAGGATTACATGTTGAAATGTTCCTGAACTCAAAGAGATGGCGCAAAGGACCAGAATTCCTGGAGAAAACAGAAACACAATGGCCGAAAGTCCCCAAGGAGCTTGGCTCCATCCCTTCGGATGATCCAGAGGTGAGAAAAGACGTCATCGTAAACAGTACATGTGTGGAAGAAAAGAGTCTGACCAGCAAACTGATTAAGTACTATTCAAAATGGATGCAAGCTAGAGCTGGAGAAAAGAAGATGGCCGACCTTCCACAAGATCGGGTGTCACCTGATTTTCAGCCTTTCACCCATGTGGGTATAGATTACTTCGGCCCCACAGAGGTGAAGTTAGGCCGCGTTCATGTGAAGCGGTATGGTGTGATCTTTACTTGCCTTGTGAGTCGAGCTGTCCATCTAGAAGTTGCTAGTTATCTGGATACTGATTCCTGCATCAATGCCCTGCGCAGGTTCATCTGTCAAAGGGGCCCAGTAACAAGTATCAGAACAGACAATGGCACCAACTTTGTTGGAACACACAGAGAGCTAGGAGAAGCTCAGAAAGAGCTGGATCACAACAAGATTCAAAATGAATTACTGAAGGAAGGAGTGACATGGTCATTCAATCCTCCCTCTGGAGCCCACCATGGGGGGGTATGGGAGAGGTTGAACCGACTGGTGAAAAAGATCCTCTATTCAGTCCTTAAAGAGCAAGTACTGGATGATGAGGCTTTGCAGACAGCCTTGTGTGAAGTTGAGGTGATTATGAACAACAGACCAATCACAACTGTAACAAATGACCCTAATGATCTAGAACCCCTGACTCCAAACCATCTGCTTCATCTGAAAGCAAAGCCAGTCCTGCCACCAGGACTATTCCAGAGAGGAACCATCTGCTTCATCTGAAAGCAAAGCCAGTCCTGCCGCCAGGACTATTCCAGAGAGGAACCATCTGCTTCATCTGAAAGCAAAGCCAGTCCTGCCGCCAGGACTATTCCAGAGAGGAACCATCTGCTTCATCTGAAAGCAAAGTCAGTCCTGCCACCAGGACTATTCCAGAGAGGAACCATCTGCTTCATCTGAAAGCAAAGCCAGTCCTGCCACCAGGACTATTCCAGAGAGGAACCATCTGCTTCATCTGAAAGCAAAGCCAGTCCTGCCGCCAGGACTATTCCAGAGAGGAACCATCTGCTTCATCTGAAAGCAAAGCCAGTCCTGCCACCAGGACTATTCCAGAGAGCAACCATCTGCTTCATCTGAAAGCAAAGCCAGTCCTGCCATCAGGACTATTCCAGAGAAGCGACCTATACTCACGAAGGAGATGGCAGCAAGTACAATATATTACTGACCTCTTCTGGAAGAGATGGATCAGGGAGTATCTTCCACTTATGTAGGAGCGGAACAAGTGGAACAAAACTAAGAGAAACTTCAGTCCTGGTGACCTTCTGGTCATTGTCGATGACACCGCCCCAAGGAACTCTTGGCTAAAGGGGCGTGTGGTGTAGGCTTTGCCAGGGGCCAAAGGTCTTGTCCGGAGCGTCATGGTTAAGACCGAGACCAATATCTTACAGAGACCAATCAATAAACTCTGTCTGCTCCTGGAGGTGGCTGAGTGAGACACACACACACACACAGACAGACAGACAGACAGACAGACAGACAGACAGACAGACAGACAGACAGACAGACAGACAGACAGACAGACAGACAGACAGACAGACAGACAGACAGACTGGTTGGTTTGGCATAGTCTAGTAACTAGTCTAACTGTCTGGTTGGGTTGGCATGGTCTAGTAACTGGTATAACTGTCTGGTTGGGTTGGGTTGGTCTAGTAACTAGTTTAACTGTCTGGTTGGGTTGGGTTGGTCTAGTAACTAGTCCAACTGTCTGGTTGGGTTGGCATGGTCTAGTAACTGGTCTAACTGTCTGGTTGGGTTGGCATGGTATAGTAACTGGTATAACTGTCTGGTTCGGTTGGGTTGGTCTAGTAACTAGTTTAACCTCTCTGGGCCAGTGGGACGCTTGCGTCCCACCTACTCAACAGCCAGTGTAATCCCGTAGCGCGATATTCAAATACCTTAGAAATGCTATTACTTCAATTTCTCCAACATATGACTATTTTACACCATTTTAAAGACAAGACTCTCGTTAATCTAACCACACTGTCCGATTTCAAAAAGGCTTTACAACGAAAGCAAAACATTAGATTATGTCAGCAGAGTATCCAGCCAGAAATAAGCAGACACCCATTTTTCAAGCTAGCATATAATGTCACATAAACCCAAACCACAGCTAAATGCAGCACTAACCTTTGATGATCTTCATCAGATGACAATCCTAGGACATTATGTTATACAATACATGCATGTTTTGTTTAATCAAGTTCATATTTATATCAAAAACCAGCTTTTTACATTAGCATGTGACTAGCATGTGACTAGCATTGCCACCGAACACTTCCGGTGAATTTACTAAATTACTCACGATAAACGTTCACAAAAAACATAACAATCATTTTAAGAATTATAGATACAGAACTCCTTTATGCACTCGCTATGGTGAAAGCACATTTTGCAATATTCTGAGTAGATAGCCCGGCCATCACAGGCTAGCTATTTTGACACCCACCAAGTGTGGTACTCACCAAACTCAGATTTACTATTAGAAAAGTTTGATTACCTTTGCTGTTCTTCGTCAGAATGCACTCCCAGGCCTTCTACTTCAAAAACAAATGTTGGTTTGGTTCAAAATAATCCATAGTTATATCCAAATAGTGGCGTTTTGTTCGTGCGTTCAAGACACTATCCGAAGGGTCTAACTGTCTGGTTGGCATGGTCTAGTAACTAGTCTAACTGTCTGGTTGGCATGGTCTAGTAACTAGTCTAACTGTCTGGTTGGCATGGTCTAGTTACTAGTCTAACTGTCTGGTTGGTATGGTCTAGTAACTAGTCTAACTGTCTGGTTGGGTTGGCATTGTCTAGTGTAACTGTCTGGTTGGGTTGGCATGGTCTCGTAACTAGTCTAACTGTCTGGTTGGGTTCGCGTGGTCTAGTAACTAGTCTAACTGTCCGGTTGGGTTGGTCTAGTAACTAGTCTAACTGTCTGGTTGGGTTGGCATGGTCTAGTAACTGGTCTAAATGTCTGGTTGGGTTGGTATGGTCTAGTAACTAGTCTAACTGTCTGTTTGGGTTGGCATGGTCTAGTAACTGGTCTAACTGTCTGGTTGGGTTGGCATGGTCTAGTAACTAGTCTGGTTGGGTTGGACTAGTTACTAGTCTAACTGTCTGGTTGGGTTGGTCTAGTAACTAGTCTAACTGTCTGGTTGGCATGGTCTAGTAACTAGTCTAACTGTCTGGTTGGGTTGGCATGGTTTAGTAACTGGTCTAACTGTCTGGTTGGGTTGGCATGGTCTAGTAACTAGTCTAACTGTCTGGTTGGGTTGGCTTGGTCTAGTAACTAGTCTAACTGTCTGGTTGGGTTGGCATGGTCTAGTAACTAGTCTAACTGTCTGGTTGGCATGGTCTAGTAACTGGTCTAACTGTCTGGTTGGGTTGGCATGGTCTAGTAACTAGTCTAACTGTCTGGTTGGGTTGGCATGGTATAGTAACTGGTCTAACTATCTGGTTGGGTTGGCATGGTCTAGTAACTAGACTAACTGTCTGTTTAGCATGGTCTAGTAACTAGTCTGGTTCGGTTGGTCTAGTAACTAGTCTAACTGTCTGCTTGGGTTGGTATTGTCTAGTAACTAGTCTAACTGTCTGGTTGGCATGGTCTAGTAACTAGTGTAACTGTCTGGTTGGTATGGTCAAGTAACTAGTCTAACTGTCTGGTTGGGTTGGCATTGTCTCGTGTAACTGTCTGGTTGGGTTGGCATGGTCTCGTAACTGGTCTAACTGTCTGGTTGTGTTGGCATGGTCTAGTAACCAGTCTAACTGTCTGGTTGGGTTCGCGTGGTCTAGTAACTAGTCTAACTGTCTGGTTGGGTTGGTCTAGTAACTAGTCTAACTGTCTGGTTGGGTTGGCATGGTATAGTAACTGGTCTAAATGTATGGTTGGGTTGGTATGGTCTAGTACCTAGTCTAACTGTCTGTTTGGGTTGGCATGGTCTAGTAACTGGTCTAACTGTCTGGTTGGGTTGGCATGGTGTAGTAACTAGTCTGGTTGGGTTGGACTAGTTACTGGTCTAACTGTCTGGTTGGGTTGGTCTAGTAACTAGTCTAACTGGCTGGTTTGCATGGTCTAGTAACTAGTCTAACTGTCTGGTTGGGTTGGCATGGTGTAGTAACTGGTCTAACTGTCTGGTTGGGTTGCCATGGTCTTGTAACTAGTCTTACTGTCTGGTTGGGTTGGCATGGTCTAGTAACTAGTCTAACTGTCTGGTTGGGTTGGCATGGTCTAGTAACTGGTCTAAATGTCTGGTTGGCATGGTCTAGTAACTGGTCTAACTGTTTGGTTGGCATGGTCTAGTAACTGGTCTAACTGTCTGGTTGGGTTGGCATGGTCTAGTAACTAGTCTAACTGTCTGGTTGGGTTGGTCTAGTAACTAGTCTAACTGTCTGGTTGGGTTGGCATGGTATAGTAACTGGTCTAAATGTATGGTTGGGTTGGTATGGTCTAGTACCTAGTCTAACTGTCTGTTTGGGTTGGCATGGTCTAGTAACTGGTCTAACTGTCTGATTGGGTTGGCATGGTCTAGTAACTAGTCTGGTTGGGTTGGACTAGTTACTGGTCTAACTGTCTGGTTGGGTTGGTCTAGTAACTAGTCTAACTGGCTGGTTTGCATGGTCTAGTAACTAGTCTAACTGTCTGGTTGGGTTGGCATGGTGTAGTAACTGGTCTAACTGTCTGGTTGGGTTGCCATGGTCTAGTAACTAGTCTTACTGTCTGGTTGGGTTGGCATGGTCTAGTAACTAGTCTAACTGTCTGGTTGGGTTGGCATGGTCTAGTAACTGGTCTAAATGTCTGGTTGGCATGGTCTAGTAACTAGTCTAACTGTTTGGTTGGCATGGTCTAGTAACTGGTCTAACTGTCTGGTTGGGTTGGCATGGTCTAGTAACTAGTCTAACTGTCTGGTTGGCATGATCTAGTAACTGGTCTAACTGTCTGGTTGGGTTGGCATGGTCTAGTAACTATTCTAACTGTCTGGTTGGCATGGTCTAGTAACTAGTCTAACTGTCTGGTTGGGTTGGTATAGTCTAGTAACTGGTCTAACTGTCTGGTTGGCATGGTCTAGTAACTAATCTAACTGTCTGGTTGGCATGGTCTAGTAACTAGTCTAAATGTCTGATTGGCATAGTCTAGTAATTAGTCTAACTGTCTGGTTGGGTTGGCATGGTCTAGTAACTAGTCTAACTGTCTGGTTGGCTTGGTCTAGTAACTAGTCTAACTGTCTGGTTGGGTTGGCATGGTCTAGTAACTAGTCTAACTGTCTGGTTGGGTTTACATGGTGTACTAACTGGTCTAACTGTCTGGTTGGGTTGGCATGTTGTAGTAACTAGTCTAACTGTGTGGTTGGCATGGTCTAGTAACTACTCTAACTGTCTGGTTGGCATGGTCTAGTAACTAGTCAAACAGTCTGGTTGGGTTTGCATGGTCTAGTAACTGGTCTAACTGTCTGGTTGGGTTGGCATGGTCTAGTAACTAGTCTAACTGTCTGGTTGGCATGGTCTAGTAACTGGTCTAACTGTCTTGTTGGGTTGGCATGGTCTAGTAACTAGTCTAACTGTCTGGTTGGGTTTGCATGGTCTAGTAACTGGTCTAACTGTCTGGTTGGGTTGGCATGGTCTAGTAACTAGTCTAACTGTCTGGTTGTGTTGGCATGGTCTAGTAACTAGGCTAACTGTATTTTTGGCATGGTCTAGTAACTAGTCTGAATATCTGATTGGCATGGTCTAGTAACTAGTCTAACTGTCTGGTTGGGTTGGCAAGGGCTAGTAACTAGTCTAACTGTCTGGTTGGGTTGGCATGGTCTAGTAACTAGTCTAACTGTCTGGTTTGCATGGTCTTATAACTAGTCTAAATGTCTGGTTGGGTTGGTATGGTCTAGTAACTGGTCTAACTGTCTGGTTGGCATGGTCTAGTAATTGGTCTAACTGTCTGGTTGGGTTGGCGTGGTCTAGTAACTAGTCTAACTGTCTGGTTGGGTTGGCATGGTCTAATAACTGGTCTAACTGTCTGGTTGGGTTGGGTTGGGTTTGTCTAGTAACTAGTCTAACTGTCTGGTTGGGTTGGCATGGTCTAGTAACTAGTCTAACTGTCTGGTTGGGTTGGCATGGTCTAGTAACTGGTCTAACTGTCTGGTTAGCATGGTCTAGTAACTAGTCTGGTATGGGTTGGTCTAATAACTAGTCTAACTGTCTGGTTGGGTTGGCATGGTCCAGTAACTAGTCTAACTGTCTGGTTGGGTTGGCATGGTCTAGTAACTAGTCTAACTGTCTGGTTGGCATGGTCTAGGAACTGGTCTAACTTTCTTGTTGGTTTGGCATGGTCTAGTAACTAGTCTAACTGTCTGGTTGGGTTTGCATGGTCTAGTAACTGGTCTAACTGTCTGGTTGGGTTGGCATGGTCTAGTAACTATTCTAACTGTCTGGTTGGGTTGGCTTGGTCTAGTAACTAGTCTAACTGTCTGGTTGGGTTGGCATGGTCTAGTAACTAGTCTAACTGTCTGGTTGGGTTGGCTATGTCTAGTAACTAGTCTAACTGTCTGGTTGGGTTGGCATGGTCTAGTAACTAGTCTAACTGTCTGGTTGGGTTGGGCTGGTCTAGTAACTAGTCTAACTGTCTGGTTGGCATGGTCTTAAAACTAGTCTAAATGTCTGGTTGGGTTGGTATGGTCTAGTAACTGGTCTAACTGTCTGGTTGGCATGGTCTAGTAATTGGTCTAACTGTCTGGTTGGGTTGGCGTGGTCTAGTAACTAGTGTAACTGTTTGGTTGGGTTGTTATGGTCTAGTAACTAGTCTTACTGTCTGGTTGGCATGGTCTAGTAACTGATGTAACTGTCTGGTTGGGTTGGTATTGTCTAGTAACTAGTCTAATTGTCTGGTTGGTTTGGCATGGTCTAGTAACTAGTCTAACTGTCTGGTTGGGTTGGCATTGTCTAGTAACTAGTATAACTGTCTGGTTCGGTTGGGTTGGTCTAGTAACTATTTTAACTGTCTGGTTGGGTTGGGTTGGGTTTGTCTAGTAACTAGTCTAACTGTCTGGTTGGGTTGGCATGGTCTAGTAACTAGTCTAACTGTCTGGTTGGGTTGGCATGGTCTAGTAACTAGTCTAACTGTCTGGTTGGCATGGTCTATTAACTTATCTAATTGTCTGGTTGTGTTGGCATGGTCTAGTAACTAGTCTATCTGTCTGGTTGGTTTGGCATGGTCTAGTAACTAGTCTAACTGTCTGGTTGGTTTGGCATGGTCTCGTAACTAGTCTAACTGTCTGGTTGGGTTGGCATAGACTAGTAACTATTCTAACTGTTTGGTTGGGTTGGCATGGTCTAGTAACTAGTGTAACTGTCCTGTTGGGTTGGCATGGTCTAGTAACTAGTCTAACTCTCTGGTTGGGTTGGCATGGTCTATTAACTAGTCTAACTGTCTGGTTCGGTTGGCATGGTCTAGTAACTGGTATAAATGTCTGGTTGGGTTGGCATGGTCTAGTATAACTGTCTGGTTGGCATGGTCTAGTAACTAGTCTAACTGTCTGGTTGGTATGGTCTAGGAACTAGTCTAACTGTCTGGTTGGGTTGGCATGGTCTAGTAACTAGTCTAACTGTCTGGTTGGGTTGGGCTGGTCTAGTAACTAGTCTAACTGTCTGGTTGGCATGGTCTTATAACTAGTATAAATGTCTGGTTGGGTTGGTATGGTCTAGTAACAGGACTAACTGTCTGGTTGGCATGGTCTAGTAATTGGTCTAACTGTCTGGTTGGGTTGGTATTGTCTAGTAACTAGTCTAACTGTCTGGTTGGTTTGGCATGGTCTAGTAACTAGTCTAACTGTCTGATTGGGTTGGCATTGTCTAGTAACTAGTATAACTGTCTGGTTCGGTTGGGTTGGTCTAGTAACTATTTTAACTGTCTGGTTGGATTGGGTTGAGTTTGTCTAGTAACTAGTCTAACTGTCTGGTTGGTTTGGCATGGTCTAGTAACTAGTCTAACTGTCTGGTTGGGTTGGCATGGTCTAGTAACTGGTCTAACTGTCTGGTTAGCATGGTCTAGTAACTAGTCTGGTATGGGTTGGTCTAGTAACTAGTCTAACTGTCTGGTTGGGTTGGCATGGTCTAGTAACTAGTCTAAATGCCTGATTGGCATAGTCTAGTAATTAGTCTAACTGTCTGGTTGGGTTGGCATGGTCTAGTAACTAGTCTAACTGTCTGGTTGGCATGGTCTAGTAACTGGTCTAACTGTCTTGTTGGGTTGGTATGGTCTAGTAACTAGTCTAACAGTCTGGTTGGGTTTGCATGGTCTAGTAACTGGTCTAACTGTCTGGTTGGGTTGGCATGGTCTAGTAACTAGTCTAACTGTCTGGTTGGCATGGTCTAGTAACTGGTCTAACTGTCTTGTTGGGTTGGCATGGTCTAGTAACTAGTCTAACTGTCTGGTTGGGTTTGCATGGTCTAGTAACTGGTCTAACTGTCTGGTTGGGTTGGCATGGTCTAGTAACTAGTCTAACTGTCTGGTTGGGTTTGCATGGTCTAGTAACTGGTCTAACTGTCTGGTTGGGTTGGCATGGTCTAGTAACTAGTCTAACAGTCTGGTTGGGTTGGCATGGTCTAGAAACTAGTCTAACTGGCTGGTTGGGTTGGCATGGTCTAGTAACTAGTCTAACTGTCTGGTTGGGTTGGGCTGGTCAAGTAACTAGTCTAACTGTCTGGTTGTGTTGGCATGGTCTAGTAACTAGTCTAACTGTATTTTTGGCATGGTCTAGTAACTAGTCTGAATATCTGATTGGCATGGTCTAGTAACTAGTCTATCTGTCTGGTTGGGTTGGCATGGGCTAGTAACTAGTCTAACTGTCTGGTTGGGTTGGCATGGTCTAGTAACTAGTCTAACTGTCTGGTTTGCATGGTCTTATAACTAGTCTAAATGTCTGGTTGGGTTGGTATGGTCTAGTAACTGGTCTAACTGTCTGGTTGGCATGGTCTAGTAATTGGTCTAACTGTCTGGTTGGGTTGGCGTGGTCTAGTAACTAGTGTAACTGTTTGGTTGGGTTGTTATGGTCTAGTAACTAGTCTAGCTGTCTGGTTGGCATGGTCTAGTAACTGATCTAACTGTCTGGTTGGGTTGGTATTGTCTAGTAACTAGTCTAACTGTCTGGTTGGTTTGGCATGGTCTAGTAACTAGTCTAACTGTCTGGTTGGGTTGGCATTGTCTAGTAACTAGTATAACTGTCTGGTTCGGTTGGGTTGGTCTAGTAACTATTTTAACTGTCTGGTTGGGTTGGGTTGGGTTTGTCTAGTAACTAGTCTAACTGTCTGGTTGGGTTGGCATGGTCTAGTAACTAGTCTAACTGTCTGGTTGGGTTGGCATGGTCTAGTAACTGGTCTAACTGTCTGGTTAGCATGGTCTAGTAACTAGTCTGGTATGGGTTGGTCTAGTAACTAGTCTAACTGTCTGGTTGGGTTGGCATGGTCTAGTAACTAGTCTAACTGTCTGGTTGGGTTGGCATGGTCTAGTAACTAGTCTAACTGTCTGGTTGGCATGGTCTAGTAACTGGTCTAACTGTCTTGTTGGTTTGGCATGGTCTAGTAACTAGTCTAACTGTCTGGTTGGGTTGCCATGGTCTAGTAACTAGTCTAACTGTCTGGTTGGGTTGGGCTGGTCTAGTAACTAGTCTAACTGTCTGGTTGTGTTGGCATGGTCTAGTAACTAGTCTAACTGTCTGGTTGGCATGGTCTAGTAACTAGTCTCACTGTATGGTTGGCATGGTCTAGTAACTAGTCTAAATGTCTGGTTGGGTTGGCATGGTCTAGTAACTAGTCTAACTGTCTGGTTGGGTTGGCTTGGTCTAGTAACTAGTCTAACTGTCTGGTTGGGTTGGCATGGTCTAGTAACTAGTCTAACTGTCTGGTTGGGTTGGCATGGTCTAGTAACTAGTCTAACTGTCTGGTTGGGTTGGGCTGGTCTAGTAACTAGTCTAACTGTCTGGTTGGCATGGTCTTATAACTAGTCTAAATGTCTGGTTGGGATGGTATGGTCTAGTAACTGGTCTAACTGTCTGGTTGGCATGGTCTAGTAATTGGTCTAACTGTCTGGTTGGGTTGGCGTGGTCTAGTAACTAGTGTAACTGTTTGGTTGGGTTGTTATGGTCTAGTAACTAGTCTAACTGTCTGGTTGGCATGGTCTTATAACTAGTCTAAATGTCTGGTTGGGTTGGTATGGTCTAGTAACTGGTCTTACTGTCTGGTTGGCATGGTCTAGTAACTGATGTAACTGTCTGGTTGGTTTGGCATGGTCTAGTAACTAGTCTAACTGTCTGGTTGGGTTGGCATTGTCTAGTAACTAGTATAACTGTCTGGTTCGGTTGGGTTGGTCTAGTAACTATTTTAACTGTCTGGTTGTGTTGGGTTGGGTTTGTCTAGTAACTAGTCTAACTGTCTGGTTGGGTTGGCATGGTCTAGTAACTAGTCTAACTGTCTGGTTGGGTTGGCATGGTCTAGTAACTAGTCTATCTGTCTGGTTGGTTTGGCATGGTCTAGTAACTAGTCTAACTGTCTGGTTGGTTTGGCATGGTCTCGTAACTAGTCTAACTGTCTGGTTGGGTTGGCATAGACTAGTAACTATTCTAACTGTTTGGTTGGGTTGGCATGGTCTAGTAACTAGTGTAACTGTCCTGTTGGGTTGGCATGGTCTAGTAACTAGTCTAACTCTCTGGTTGGGTTGGCATGGTCTATTAACTAGTCTAACTGTCTGGTTCGGTTGGCATGGTCTAGTAACTGGTATAAATGTCTGGTTGGGTTGGCATGGTCTAGTATAACTGTCTGGTTGGCATGGTCTAGTAACTAGTCTAACTGTCTGGTTGGGTTGGGCTGGTCTAGTAACTAGTCTAACTGTCTGGTTGGCATGGTCTTATAACTAGTATAAATGTCTGGTTGGGTTGGTATGGTCTAGTAACAGGACTAACTGTCTGGTTGGCATGGTCTAGTAATTGGTCTAACTGTCTGGTTGGGTTGGCGTGGTCTAGTAACTAATGTAACTGTTTGGTTGGGTTGGTATGGTCTAGTAACTAGTCTAACTGTCTGGTTGGGTTGGCATGGTCTAGTAACTAGTCTAACTGTCTGGTTGGGTTGGGCTGGTCTAGTAACTGGTCTAAATGTCTGGTTGGCATGGTCTAGTAACTGGTCTAACTGTTTGGTTGGCATGGTCTAGTAACTGGTCTAACTGTCTGGTTGGGTTGGCATGGTCTAGTAACTAGTCTAACTGTCTGGTTGGGTTGGTCTAGTAACTAGTCTAACTGTCTGGTTGGGTTGGCATGGTATAGTAACTGGTCTAAATGTATGGTTGGGTTGGTATGGTCTAGTACCTAGTCTAACTGTCTGTTTGGGTTGGCATGGTCTAGTAACTGGTCTAACTGTCTGATTGGGTTGGCATGGTCTAGTAACTAGTCTGGTTGGGTTGGACTAGTTACTGGTCTAACTGTCTGGTTGGGTTGGTCTAGTAACTAGTCTAACTGGCTGGTTTGCATGGTCTAGTAACTAGTCTAACTGTCTGGTTGGGTTGGCATGGTGTAGTAACTGGTCTAACTGTCTGGTTGGGTTGCCATGGTCTAGTAACTAGTCTTACTGTCTGGTTGGGTTGGCATGGTCTAGTAACTAGTCTAACTGTCTGGTTGGGTTGGCATGGTCTAGTAACTGGTCTAAATGTCTGGTTGGCATGGTCTAGTAACTAGTCTAACTGTTTGGTTGGCATGGTCTAGTAACTGGTCTAACTGTCTGGTTGGGTTGGCATGGTCTAGTAACTAGTCTAACTGTCTGGTTGGCATGATCTAGTAACTGGTCTAACTGTCTGGTTGGGTTGGCATGGTCTAGTAACTATTCTAACTGTCTGGTTGGCATGGTCTAGTAACTAGTCTAACTGTCTGGTTGGGTTGGTATAGTCTAGTAACTGGTCTAACTGTCTGGTTGGCATGGTCTAGTAACTAATCTAACTGTCTGGTTGGCATGGTCTAGTAACTAGTCTAAATGTCTGATTGGCATAGTCTAGTAATTAGTCTAACTGTCTGGTTGGGTTGGCATGGTCTAGTAACTAGTCTAACTGTCTGGTTGGCTTGGTCTAGTAACTAGTCTAACTGTCTGGTTGGGTTGGCATGGTCTAGTAACTAGTCTAACTGTCTGGTTGGGTTTACATGGTGTACTAACTGGTCTAACTGTCTGGTTGGGTTGGCATGGTGTAGTAACTAGTCTAACTGTGTGGTTGGCATGGTCTAGTAACTACTCTAACTGTCTGGTTGGCATGGTCTAGTAACTAGTCAAACAGTCTGGTTGGGTTTGCATGGTCTAGTAACTGGTCTAACTGTCTGGTTGGGTTGGCATGGTCTAGTAACTAGTCTAACTGTCTGGTTGGCATGGTCTAGTAACTGGTCTAACTGTCTTGTTGGGTTGGCATGGTCTAGTAACTAGTCTAACTGTCTGGTTGGGTTTGCATGGTCTAGTAACTGGTCTAACTGTCTGGTTGGGTTGGCATGGTCTAGTAACTAGTCTAACTGTCTGGTTGTGTTGGCATGGTCTAGTAACTAGGCTAACTGTATTTTTGGCATGGTCTAGTAACTAGTCTGAATATCTGATTGGCATGGTCTAGTAACTAGTCTAACTGTCTGGTTGGGTTGGCAAGGGCTAGTAACTAGTCTAACTGTCTGGTTGGGTTGGCATGGTCTAGTAACTAGTCTAACTGTCTGGTTTGCATGGTCTTATAACTAGTCTAAATGTCTGGTTGGGTTGGTATGGTCTAGTAACTGGTCTAACTGTCTGGTTGGCATGGTCTAGTAATTGGTCTAACTGTCTGGTTGGGTTGGCGTGGTCTAGTAACTAGTCTAACTGTCTGGTTGGGTTGGCATGGTCTAATAACTGGTCTAACTGTCTGGTTGGGTTGGGTTGGGTTTGTCTAGTAACTAGTCTAACTGTCTGGTTGGGTTGGCATGGTCTAGTAACTAGTCTAACTGTCTGGTTGGGTTGGCATGGTCTAGTAACTGGTCTAACTGTCTGGTTAGCATGGTCTAGTAACTAGTCTGGTATGGGTTGGTCTAATAACTAGTCTAACTGTCTGGTTGGGTTGGCATGGTCCAGTAACTAGTCTAACTGTCTGGTTGGGTTGGCATGGTCTAGTAACTAGTCTAACTGTCTGGTTGGCATGGTCTAGGAACTGGTCTAACTTTCTTGTTGGTTTGGCATGGTCTAGTAACTAGTCTAACTGTCTGGTTGGGTTTGCATGGTCTAGTAACTGGTCTAACTGTCTGGTTGGGTTGGCATGGTCTAGTAACTATTCTAACTGTCTGGTTGGGTTGGCTTGGTCTAGTAACTAGTCTAACTGTCTGGTTGGGTTGGCATGGTCTAGTAACTAGTCTAACTGTCTGGTTGGGTTGGCTATGTCTAGTAACTAGTCTAACTGTCTGGTTGGGTTGGCATGGTCTAGTAACTAGTCTAACTGTCTGGTTGGGTTGGGCTGGTCTAGTAACTAGTCTAACTGTCTGGTTGGCATGGTCTTAAAACTAGTCTAAATGTCTGGTTGGGTTGGTATGGTCTAGTAACTGGTCTAACTGTCTGGTTGGCATGGTCTAGTAATTGGTCTAACTGTCTGGTTGGGTTGGCGTGGTCTAGTAACTAGTGTAACTGTTTGGTTGGGTTGTTATGGTCTAGTAACTAGTCTTACTGTCTGGTTGGCATGGTCTAGTAACTGATGTAACTGTCTGGTTGGGTTGGTATTGTCTAGTAACTAGTCTAATTGTCTGGTTGGTTTGGCATGGTCTAGTAACTAGTCTAACTGTCTGGTTGGGTTGGCATTGTCTAGTAACTAGTATAACTGTCTGGTTCGGTTGGGTTGGTCTAGTAACTATTTTAACTGTCTGGTTGGGTTGGGTTGGGTTTGTCTAGTAACTAGTCTAACTGTCTGGTTGGGTTGGCATGGTCTAGTAACTAGTCTAACTGTCTGGTTGGGTTGGCATGGTCTAGTAACTAGTCTAACTGTCTGGTTGGCATGGTCTATTAACTTATCTAATTGTCTGGTTGTGTTGGCATGGTCTAGTAACTAGTCTATCTGTCTGGTTGGTTTGGCATGGTCTAGTAACTAGTCTAACTGTCTGGTTGGTTTGGCATGGTCTCGTAACTAGTCTAACTGTCTGGTTGGGTTGGCATAGACTAGTAACTATTCTAACTGTTTGGTTGGGTTGGCATGGTCTAGTAACTAGTGTAACTGTCCTGTTGGGTTGGCATGGTCTAGTAACTAGTCTAACTCTCTGGTTGGGTTGGCATGGTCTATTAACTAGTCTAACTGTCTGGTTCGGTTGGCATGGTCTAGTAACTGGTATAAATGTCTGGTTGGGTTGGCATGGTCTAGTATAACTGTCTGGTTGGCATGGTCTAGTAACTAGTCTAACTGTCTGGTTGGTATGGTCTAGGAACTAGTCTAACTGTCTGGTTGGGTTGGCATGGTCTAGTAACTAGTCTAACTGTCTGGTTGGGTTGGGCTGGTCTAGTAACTAGTCTAACTGTCTGGTTGGCATGGTCTTATAACTAGTATAAATGTCTGGTTGGGTTGGTATGGTCTAGTAACAGGACTAACTGTCTGGTTGGCATGGTCTAGTAATTGGTCTAACTGTCTGGTTGGGTTGGTATTGTCTAGTAACTAGTCTAACTGTCTGGTTGGTTTGGCATGGTCTAGTAACTAGTCTAACTGTCTGATTGGGTTGGCATTGTCTAGTAACTAGTATAACTGTCTGGTTCGGTTGGGTTGGTCTAGTAACTATTTTAACTGTCTGGTTGGATTGGGTTGAGTTTGTCTAGTAACTAGTCTAACTGTCTGGTTGGTTTGGCATGGTCTAGTAACTAGTCTAACTGTCTGGTTGGGTTGGCATGGTCTAGTAACTGGTCTAACTGTCTGGTTAGCATGGTCTAGTAACTAGTCTGGTATGGGTTGGTCTAGTAACTAGTCTAACTGTCTGGTTGGGTTGGCATGGTCTAGTAACTAGTCTAAATGCCTGATTGGCATAGTCTAGTAATTAGTCTAACTGTCTGGTTGGGTTGGCATGGTCTAGTAACTAGTCTAACTGTCTGGTTGGCATGGTCTAGTAACTGGTCTAACTGTCTTGTTGGGTTGGTATGGTCTAGTAACTAGTCTAACAGTGTGGTTGGGTTTGCATGGTCTAGTAACTGGTCTAACTGTCTGGTTGGGTTGGCATGGTCTAGTAACTAGTCTAACTGTCTGGTTGGCATGGTCTAGTAACTGGTCTAACTGTCTTGTTGGGTTGGCATGGTCTAGTAACTAGTCTAACTGTCTGGTTGGGTTTGCATGGTCTAGTAACTGGTCTAACTGTCTGGTTGGGTTGGCATGGTCTAGTAACTAGTCTAACTGTCTGGTTGGGTTTGCATGGTCTAGTAACTGGTCTAACTGTCTAGTTGGGTTGGCATGGTCTAGTAACTAGTCTAACAGTCTGGTTGGGTTGGCATGGTCTAGAAACTAGTCTAACTGGCTGGTTGGGTTGGCATGGTCTAGTAACTAGTCTAACTGTCTGGTTGGGTTGGGCTGGTCAAGTAACTAGTCTAACTGTCTGGTTGTGTTGGCATGGTCTAGTAACTAGTCTAACTGTATTTTTGGCATGGTCTAGTAACTAGTCTGAATATCTGATTGGCATGGTCTAGTAACTAGTCTATCTGTCTGGTTGGGTTGGCATGGGCTAGTAACTAGTCTAACTGTCTGGTTGGGTTGGCATGGTCTAGTAACTAGTCTAACTGTCTGGTTTGCATGGTCTTATAACTAGTCTAAATGTCTGGTTGGGTTGGTATGGTCTAGTAACTGGTCTAACTGTCTGGTTGGCATGGTCTAGTAATTGGTCTAACTGTCTGGTTGGGTTGGCGTGGTCTAGTAACTAGTGTAACTGTTTGGTTGGGTTGTTATGGTCTAGTAACTAGTCTAGCTGTCTGGTTGGCATGGTCTAGTAACTGATCTAACTGTCTGGTTGGGTTGGTATTGTCTAGTAACTAGTCTAACTGTCTGGTTGGTTTGGCATGGTCTAGTAACTAGTCTAACTGTCTGGTTGGGTTGGCATTGTCTAGTAACTAGTATAACTGTCTGGTTCGGTTGGGTTGGTCTAGTAACTATTTTAACTGTCTGGTTGGGTTGGGTTGGGTTTGTCTAGTAACTAGTCTAACTGTCTGGTTGGGTTGGCATGGTCTAGTAACTAGTCTAACTGTCTGGTTGGGTTGGCATGGTCTAGTAACTGGTCTAACTGTCTGGTTAGCATGGTCTAGTAACTAGTCTGGTATGGGTTGGTCTAGTAACTAGTCTAACTGTCTGGTTGGGTTGGCATGGTCTAGTAACTAGTCTAACTGTCTGGTTGGGTTGGCATGGTCTAGTAACTAGTCTAACTGTCTGGTTGGCATGGTCTAGTAACTGGTCTAACTGTCTTGTTGGTTTGGCATGGTCTAGTAACTAGTCTAACTGTCTGGTTGGGTTGCCATGGTCTAGTAACTAGTCTAACTGTCTGGTTGGGTTGGGCTGGTCTAGTAACTAGTCTAACTGTCTGGTTGTGTTGGCATGGTCTAGTAACTAGTCTAACTGTCTGGTTGGCATGGTCTAGTAACTAGTCTCACTGTATGGTTGGCATGGTCTAGTAACTAGTCTAAATGTCTGGTTGGGTTGGCATGGTCTAGTAACTAGTCTAACTGTCTGGTTGGGTTGGCTTGGTCTAGTAACTAGTCTAACTGTCTGGTTGGGTTGGCATGGTCTAGTAACTAGTCTAACTGTCTGGTTGGGTTGGCATGGTCTAGTAACTAGTCTAACTGTCTGGTTGGGTTGGGCTGGTCTAGTAACTAGTCTAACTGTCTGGTTGGCATGGTCTTATAACTAGTCTAAATGTCTGGTTGGGATGGTATGGTCTAGTAACTGGTCTAACTGTCTGGTTGGCATGGTCTAGTAATTGGTCTAACTGTCTGGTTGGGTTGGCGTGGTCTAGTAACTAGTGTAACTGTTTGGTTGGGTTGTTATGGTCTAGTAACTAGTCTAACTGTCTGGTTGGCATGGTCTTATAACTAGTCTAAATGTCTGGTTGGGTTGGTATGGTCTAGTAACTGGTCTTACTGTCTGGTTGGCATGGTCTAGTAACTGATGTAACTGTCTGGTTGGGTTGGTATTGTCTAGTAACTAGTCTAACTGTCTGGTTGGTTTGGCATGGTCTAGTAACTAGTCTAACTGTCTGGTTGGGTTGGCATTGTCTAGTAACTAGTATAACTGTCTGGTTCGGTTGGGTTGGTCTAGTAACTATTTTAACTGTCTGGTTGTGTTGGGTTGGGTTTGTCTAGTAACTAGTCTAACTGTCTGGTTGGGTTGGCATGGTCTAGTAACTAGTCTAACTGTCTGGTTGGGTTGGCATGGTCTAGTAACTAGTCTATCTGTCTGGTTGGTTTGGCATGGTCTAGTAACTAGTCTAACTGTCTGGTTGGTTTGGCATGGTCTCGTAACTAGTCTAACTGTCTGGTTGGGTTGGCATAGACTAGTAACTATTCTAACTGTTTGGTTGGGTTGGCATGGTCTAGTAACTAGTGTAACTGTCCTGTTGGGTTGGCATGGTCTAGTAACTAGTCTAACTCTCTGGTTGGGTTGGCATGGTCTATTAACTAGTCTAACTGTCTGGTTCGGTTGGCATGGTCTAGTAACTGGTATAAATGTCTGGTTGGGTTGGCATGGTCTAGTATAACTGTCTGGTTGGCATGGTCTAGTAACTAGTCTAACTGTCTGGTTGGGTTGGGCTGGTCTAGTAACTAGTCTAACTGTCTGGTTGGCATGGTCTTATAACTAGTATAAATGTCTGGTTGGGTTGGTATGGTCTAGTAACAGGACTAACTGTCTGGTTGGCATGGTCTAGTAATTGGTCTAACTGTCTGGTTGGGTTGGCGTGGTCTAGTAACTAATGTAACTGTTTGGTTGGGTTGGTATGGTCTAGTAACTAGTCTAACTGTCTGGTTGGGTTGGCATGGTCTAGTAACTAGTCTAACTGTCTGGTTGGGTTGGGCTGGTCTAGTAACTAGTCTAACTGTCTGGTTGGCATGGTCTTTTAACTAGTATAAATGTCTGGTTGGGTTGGTATGGTCTAGTAACTGGTCTAACTGTCTGGTTGGCATGGTCTAGTAATTGGTCTAACTGTCTGGTTGGGTTGGCGTGGTCTAGTAACTAATGTAACTGTTTGGTTGGGTTGGTATTGTCTAGTAACTAGTCTAACTGTCTGGTTGGCATGGTCTAGTAACTGATGTAACTGTCTGGTTGGGTTGGTATTGTCTAGTAACTAGTCTAACTGTCTGGTTGGTTTGGCATGGTTTAGTAACTAATCTAACTGTCTGGTTGGGTTGGCATTGTCTAGTAACTAGTATAACTGTCTTGTTCGGTTGGGTTGGTTTAGTAACTATTTTAACTGTCTGGTTGGGTTGGGTTGGGTTTGTCTAGTAACTACTCTAACTGTCTGGTTGGGTTGGCATGGTCTAGTAACTAGTCTAACTGTCTGGTTGGGTTGGCATGGTCTAGTAACTAGTCTAACTGTCTGGTTGGCATGGTCTAGTAACTTATCTAATTGTCTGGTTGTGTTGGCATGGTCTAGTAACTAGTCTATCCGTCTGGCTGGTTTGGCATGGTCTAGTAACTAGTCTAACTGTCTGGTTGGGTTGGCATGGTCTAGTAACTAGTCTAACTGTCTGGTTGGGTTGGCATGGTATAGTAACTAGTGTAACTGTCTGGTTGGGTTGGCATGGTCTAGTAACTAGTCTAACTGTCTGGTTGGTTTGGCATGGTCTAGTAACTAGTGTAACTGTCTGGTTGGGTTGGCATGGTCTAGTAACTAGTCTAACTCTCTGGTTGGGTTGGCATGGTCTAGTGACTAGTCTAACTGTCTGGTTCGGTTGGCATGGTCTAGTAACTGGTATAACTGTCTGGTTGGGTTGGCATGGTCTAGTAACTAATCTAACTGTCTGGTTTGGTTGGCATGGTCTAGTGTAACTGTCTGGTTGGGTTGGCGTTGTCTAGTAACAGGACTAACTGTTTGGTTGGCTTGGCATGGTCTAGTAACTAGTCTAACTGTCTGGTTGGGTTGGTATAGTCTAGTAACTAGTCTAACTGTCTGGTTGGCATGGTCTAGTAACTAGTCTAACTGTTTGGTTGGCATGGTCTAGTAACTATTCTAAATGTCTGGTTTGGTTGGCATGGTCTAGTAACTAGTTAACTGTCTGGTTGGGTTAGCATGGTCTAGTAACTAGTCTAACTGTCTGGTTGGGTTGGTCTAGTAACTAGTCTAACTGTCTGGTTGGGTTGGCATGGTCTAGTAACTAGTCTAATTGTCTGGTGGCATGGTCTAGTAACTATTCTAAATGTCTGGTTGGGTTGGCATGGTCTAGTAACTAGTTAACTGTCTGGTCGGGTTGGCATGGTCTAGTAACTACTCTAACTGTCTGGTTGTGTTGGTCTAGTAACTAGTCTAACTGTCTGGTTGGGTTGTTCTAGTAACCGGTCTAACTGGTGTAACTGTTTCTGGTTGAGTCACATTTGTTTACATCTGCTGGCCATCCCGTTAGAATTGGTTGTCACGGTCTCAGCCACAAGCCACCGGTGAACAGATGTTTTTTATGCCACTTTTCCAGGGAATTCTTTGAAAGTGTTAAGAGTTTTAGCTGTATGACAGAGTTTCATGAATTGTATCGTTTCTAAGCCATCTCTCTCTTCCAGAGCAGTGAGCAGGACAGGAACAGGGCTTCTCTCTGGCCCAGAGGAGAGGAAGGAAGGACAGCTAGTGTCTGTGGAGAGTAAGGAGTGTTTCTTCTTAATCAGACAGTCGTGTCCCTTCAGTCGACTCCCTTCTGAGTTCCTGTTAATTACAGCAGGAAGCTGCTGTACTGTGGAACATTCGGTCTGCATGGACACTTTGTGGGTTCTGGGGACGTCTGGCAGTTGTTGATGATCTACTCTGTGACATGTTATTATTCTTGATTTGATTGTTCATGTGATGTCCCAGCAAACCGGGAACATTTCCAGAACATTAGCTAAGTTCTAGTTAAGGTTTTCTAGAACATTAGGATCCTAGCATCCCAAAAACATTCAAATAATGTTTTTGATAGCAAAATGAATTTTTTTAATGTTTTAAATTACATGTCTTTGGAATGATTTCCTAACATTCACTACAATGCAGTGCAATACATCTTTAACAACAACCACAGAACATTCCTCAAAAGTTCTAATTTGGTTTCCATGTAATGTAATACAATGTACCAGTAATGTTTTCCCATCAAACCAAAATTGGTTTTGTGAAAGTTCCCAGAACATTTTTTAGGTTGCAGCAAATATTCTCATAACAGAAAAACTGTCAAGTCATGCTGATGATTATACAATGTTTGTATAAAACATTTGCCTGATGTTTGCAAGAATGTTCCGAGAACACATTTAGTCTGTTCTTTAAAGGTTCCCAAAAATGTTTCTTTAGTTTTTGAGAACATTGTGGGGATATGAGAAGAGATAGGTTCCCAAAACACTAAAACTGTCCAGTTTTGCTGACATCCAGATAATGTTTGTGTCAGGGTGCAAAAAAACCACATTTATTTGATGTTGCAAGAATGTTGACAAAACATACTTGCTGAGTTCTTTAAAGGTTCCCAGAACATGCAATTAGGTTGTGGGAACAGTGTGGATACATTACAAGGTTCCCCCCCCCCCAAACAATGCTCAGTTATAATGACGTTCATCCAATGTTTAAATTAGGTTGCGCAGGACATTCCCACAATGTTGTTTAATGTTCCACAATTTCCAAATAAGTCAGTTTTTATGACGTTCATAGGACATTTGTTTTAGATTTAACATAATATTCCATTGATATTAACGCAGTGTATATTTGACCTTGTCTTGGATGTCCTCAGAACATTCCATGTTTTACCATAACATCCTGAATGTACACATTTATAAGTCTTTGAAGCAGATTGGGATACATCCCCATAATGTTTCTCTATGGATCTTATGGCATTTCACAACTGTATTGAAGGCTCACACAGTGTTTTCAAGACAGGTCTTTTATCTTCTGCACCACCAGGGAAATTCTCTTACAGTTTCTTTTTCCAGTATATAGTCATAGCAGTCTATCAGGAATTCCATGCTTCCCTTTTTAACATTCTCAGACATATCTAAACGTTGAAAGTTGAGGCTCAGATATTCTATACTCAAATAGAATGCCTTTATTTCGTCCAGCTGTATCAATCCAGTCAGAAATGCAGAATTAAGACTAACTGTAAGAAATAAAACATTACGTTAAAATGTAGTCTTCAACCTTATAAAAAACACACCTGATTATAATTCCTACTATCAAATCAAAGTTTATTTGTCACGTGCGCCGAATAGGTCCCCCTGTCTTGATACGGTCCCCCTGTCTTGATATGGTCCCCCTGTCTTGATATGGTCCCCTTGTCTTGATATGATCCCCTTGTCTTGACATTGTCCCCCTGTCTTGACATTGTACTCTTGTCTTGATATGGTCCCCCTGGTCCCCTTGTCTTGATATGGTCCCCTTGTCTTGATATGGTCCCCCTGTCTTGACATTGACCCCTTGTCTTGATATGGACCCCTTGTCTTGATATGGTCCCCCTGGTCCCCCTGTCTTGACACGGTCCCCCTGTCTTGATATGGCCCCCCTGTCTTGATATGGTCCCACTGTCTTGATACGGTCCCCCTGGTCCCCCTGTCTTGACATGGTCCCCCTGTCTTGACACGGTCCCCCTGTCTTGATATTGTCCCCCTGGTTCCCTTGTCTTGACATGGTCCCCCTGTCTTGACGTTGTCCCCCTGTCTTGACATGGTCCCCTTGTATTGATATGGTCCCCCTGTCTTGATATGGTCCCCTTGTCTTGATATGGTCCCCTTGTCTTGATATGGTCCCCCTGTCTTGATGTGGTCCCCCTGTCTTGAAATGGTCCCCCTGTCTTGAAATGGTCCCCCTGTTCCCTTGTCTTGATATGGTCCCCTTGTCTTGATATGGTCCCCCTGTCTTGACATTGTCCCCCTGTCTTGACATGGTCCCCTTGTCTTGATATGGTCCCCCTGTCTTGATATGGTCCCCCTGTCTTGATATGGTCCCCCTGTCTTGATATGGTCCCCCTGTCTTGATATGGTCCCCTTGTCTTGATATGGTCCCCCTGTCTTGATATGGTCCCCCTGTCTTGATATGGTCCCCTTGTCTTGATATGGTCCCCCTGTCTTGACATGGCCCCCTTGTCTTGATATGGTCCCCTTGTCTTGATATGGTCCCCTTGTCTTGATATGGTCCCCCTGTCTTGATATGGTCCCCTTGTCTTGATATGGTCCCCCTGTCTTGATATGGTCCCCTTGTCTTGATATGGTCCCCCTGTCTTGACATGGCCCCCTTGTCTTGATATGGTCCCCCTGTCTTGATATTGTCCCCCTGTCTTGATATGGTCCCCTTGTCTTGATATGGTCCCCCTGTCTTGATATGGTCCCCTTGTCTTGATATGGTCCCCTTGTCTTGATTTGGTCCCCCTGTCTTGATATGGTCCCCTTGTCTTGATATGGTCCCCTTGTCTTGACATGGTCCCCTTGTCTTGATTTGGTCCCCCTGGTCCCCCTGTCTTGATACGGTCCTCTGTCTTATTTTTCATGATCTGAACAGCAAAAATGATCCTAGATCAGGACTCGTAGTCTTGGATACCTTGCAAATATGGGTCCAGAAGTACCAAGAGGATGGGTGAGGTGATGTGAACAGCCCTGTTGTAAATATGGGTCCAGAAGTACCAAGAGGATGGGTGAGGTGATGGTGAATAGCCCTGTTGTAAATATGGGTCCAGAAGTACCAAGAAGATGGGTGAGGTGATGGTGAATAGCCCTGTTACCAGTAAATCACTGGGTTAGTTATGTCTGAGAAGGCTGAAAAGGACCCATGGAATTCCTGATTGCCTATAAACTGGAAAAAGAAAATTGACGAGAGCTGGTGATGCAGAGGATAAAATACACTGGGAACAAGACTGCACACGACATGCCTACACATGTTTCCCATTATAAATCAGACATGTCCTTAAACTGTGCGAATAAGCGTTAAAACTCTGCCCATCATTCACCTTTTATGGTGAAAATAATGCCTTTATTTCCTGTATATTTTAGAAGTATTGGAATTAGGCCAAGACGGTATCTAAAATAATAGCAATGGTGAACTTGATCAAATGTCTCTGGAGGTGTTGGAAGAATGTTTTAAACCTTTACAGTGACATTTTCTGTATCTGACAGTTTCTGAAAGACAAAAACAATTGCAAATTGTTGTGGACCTGTAAACAGATCATTAGAATACAATCATGTTTTCATTCACTTTTTCACAAAATATGCTTCACTGTCTGTGAAGTCTGAAACATTGTCTACTCTGAATAAAATGAAAACTACAGTAGGGTTAATTACAGTGGTAGCCTACACACTTCAATGTAAAGATCAGCAGTCTGTTCATCTGTTCAATTCTACTATATGTTATAAACCGCGCTCCCTTTCGGATGCATACAGGCTAGGCTACAGCAACAACTTATAATTATAATAGCTTACCTAATAGGCCCAAATAAATGAGATGCGCATAGTAATTTGTTGTATGGCTACTTGGGGAATATGAACTCCTCATGGCCAGAAAAGGTGAGGAATTTATTCTGCAATGGTTATGATATACAGTGACTTCAGAAGAATTCACACCCTTTGACTTTTTCCACATTTTGTTGTGTTACATCCTGCACGGCAGACAGGCTCAGGGGCGGGGCAGGCAAAGGTCAGTAATCCAGAAAGGTGGGGCAAAAGGTACAGGACGGCAGGCAGGCTCAGGGTCAGGGTCAGGCAGAGGTCAGTAATCCAGATAGATGGGGCAAAAGGTACAGGACGGCAGGCAGGCTCAGGGCAGGCAGAATGGTCAACACCGGGAAAACTAGAAAACAGGAACAATCGAGAGACAGGGGCAGATGGAAAAACGCTGGTAGGCTTGACGAAACAAAAGTAACTGGCAACAGACAAACAGAGAACACGGGTATAAATACACAGGGGATAATGGGGAAGATGGGCGACACCTGGAGGGGGTGGAGACAATCACAAAGACAGGTCAGGGTGTGACAACAAAATGTGTTCTGGAATGTTCTTGTAACATCAGGTGAATGTTTTTTGCACCCTAAAAGAAATGTTGTAGAGTCATCAAATCAAATCAAATTGTATTGGTCACATACACGTGTTTAGCAGATGTTATTGTGGGTGTAGCGAAATGCTTGTGTTTCTTGCTCAGTGCAGTAATATCTAACAAGTAATAACAAGTAATATCTAACAATTTCGCAACAATAATCACAATACACACAAATCTAAAGGAATGCAATTAAGAATATATAAATATATGGACACGCAATGTCAGAGCGACATAGACTAAGATACAGTAGAATAGAATACAGGATATACATGTGTGAGGAGTAATGCAAAATATGTAAACATTATTAAAGTGACTAGTGTTCCATGATTAAAGTGGCCAATGATTTAAGGTCTATGTAGGCAGTAGCCACTAATGTGCTAGTGATGGCTGTTTAACAGTCTGATGGCCTTGAGATAGAAGCTGTTTTTCAGTCTCTCGGTTCCAGCTTTGCTGCACCTGTACTGACCTTGGCTTCTGGATGATAGCTGGGTGAACAGGCAGTGGCTCGGGTGGTTGATGTTCTTGATGATATTTATGGCCTTCCTGTGACATTGGGTGGTGTAGGTGTCTTGGAGGGCAGGTAGTTTGGCCCCGGTGATGCGTTGGGCAGACCGCACCACCCTCTGGAGAGCCCTGCGGTTGCGGGCAGTGCAATTGCCATACCAGGTGGTGATACAGCCCGACAGGATGCTCTCAATTGTGCATCTGTAAAAGTTTGAGGGTTTTAGGTGCCAAGCCAAATTTCTTCAGCCTCCTGAGGTTGAAGAGGCGCAGCTGCGCCTTCTTCACCACGCTGTCTGTGTGGGTGAACCATTTCAGTTTTTCAGTGACGTGTACACTGAGAATCATCTGCACCACTGGCCAGTTTTTGTGTTTTGGGAACATATCTTTTGTGATGTCCCCACAATGTTCTCCCCAGACTGTTCCCACAACCTAATGAAACATGTTGGGAACCTTTAAAGAACCAACATAATGTGTTCTAAGAACGTTCTTACAAAATCAGGCGAAAGTTTTATACAAACCTTATATAATCATCAGCACGACTGGAGAGTTTTTGTGTTATGACAACATTTTCCGCGACCTAACTAATGTGCTGGGGACTTTACCAGAACCAATCTTGGTTAGCTGGGGTAAGTCTATTTCAACAAAGTTGACCGGGCCAACTTGGCCCTCAGGTACAGTTTCTCCATGGGCTGGTACCAGTATGGTTTCCAATGTCATCTTCCCCTCTTTTCCTTCACTCTCTCCCTATCTTCTCTCTCCCTCCTCTCTCCCTATCTTCTCTCACCCTATCTTCTCTCTCCCGCTCTCCCTATCTTCTCTCTCCCTCTCACCCTCCTCTCTCCCTATCTTCTCTATTGCTCCCTTTTCTTCCTCCCTGCTCCCTGAGAACAGATATATACATGATGCAGCAGAAACCCTGAGCTGCCTGGAGTACTGCTCTCTGTCTCTCACCCTCCTCTCTGCCTCAGCAGCAGAGCCCCATACTGCTCTCTGTCTCTCACCCTCTTCTCTTCCTCATTAGCAGAGCCCCCATACTACTCTCTGTCTCTCACCCTCATCTCTTCCTCAGCGGCAGAGCCCCCATACTGCTCTCTGTCTCTCACCCTCCTCTCTTCCTCAGCAGCAGAGCCCCCATACTGTTCTCTGTCTCTCACCCTCCTCTCTTCCTCAGCAGCAGAGCCCCCATACTGCTCTCTGTCTCTCACCCTCCTCTCTTCCTCAGCGGCAGAGCCCCCATACTGCTCTCTGTCTCTTACCCTCCTCTCTGCCTCATTAGCAGAGCCCCCATACTGCTCTCTGTCTCTCACCCTCCTCTCTTCCTCATTAGCAGAGCCCCCATACTGCTCTCTGTCTTTCACCCTCCTCTCTTCCTCAGCGGCAGAGCCCCCATAATGCTCTCTGTCTCTCACCCTCCTCTCTTCCTCATTAGCAGAGCCCCCATACTGCTCTCTGTCTCTCACCCTACTCTCTGCATCATTAGCAGAGCCCCCATACTGCTCTCTGTCTCTCACCCTCCTCCCTTCCTCAGCAGCAGAGCCCCCATACTGCTCTCTGTCTCTCACCCTCTTCTCTTCCTCATTAGCAGAGCCCCCATACTGCCCTCTGTTCCTCACCCTCCTCTCTTCCTCAGCGGCAGAGCCCCCATACTGCTCTCTGTCTCTCACCCTCCTCTCTTCCTCATTAGCATAGCCCCCATACTGCTCTCTGCCTCTCACCCTCCTCTCTTCCTCAGCAGCAGAGCCCCCATACTGCTCTCTGTCTCTCACCCTCCTCTCTTCCTCAGCAGCAGAGCCCCCATACTGCTCTCTGTCTCTCACCCTCCTCTCTTCCTCAGCAGCAGAGCCCCCATACTGTTCTCTGTCACTCACCCTCCTCTCTTCCTTAGCAGCAGAGCCCCCATACTGCCCTCTGTTCCTCACCCTCCTCTCTTCCTCAGTGACAGAGCCCCCATACTGCTCTCTGTCTCTCATCCTCCTGTCTGCCTCATTAGCAGAGCCCCCATACTGCTCTCTCTCTCACCCTCCTCTCTTCCTCATTAGCAGAGCCCCCATACTGCCATCTGTTCCTCACCCTCCTCTCTTCCTCAGCAGCAGAGCCCCCATACGGCTCTCTGTCTCTCACCCTCCTCTCTTCCTCATTAGCAGAGCCCCCATACTGCTCTCTGCCTCTCACCCTCCTCTCTTTCTCATTAGCAGAGCCCCCATACTGCTCTCTGTCTCTCACCCTCCTCTCTTCCTCATTAGCAGAGCCCCCATACTGCCATCTGTTCCTCATCCTCCTCTCTGCCTCATTAGCAGAGCCCCCATACTGCTCTCTGTCTCTCACCCTCCTCTCTTCCTCCGCGGCAGAGCCCCCATACTGCTCTCTGTCTCTCACCCTTCTCTCTTCCTCAGCAGCAGAGCCCCCATACTGCTCTCTGTCTCTCACCCTCCTCTCTTCCTCATTAGCATAGCCCCCATACTGCTCTCTGTCTCTCACCCTCCTCTCTTCCTCATTAGCAGAGCCCCCATACTGCTCTCTTTCTCTCACCTCCTCGCTTTCTCAGCGGCAGAGCCCCCATACTGCTCTCTGTCTCTCACCCTCCTCTCTTCCTCAGCGGCAGAGCCCCCGTACCGCTCTCTGTCTCTCACCCTCCTCTCGTCCTCATTAGCAGAGCCCCCATACTGCTCTCTGTCTCTCACCCTCCTCTCTTCCTCATTAGCAGAGCCCCCATACTGCTCTCTGTTTCTCACCCTCCTCTCTTCCTTAGCAGCAGAGCCCCCATACTGCCCTCTGTTCCTCACCCTCCTCTCTTCCTCAGTGACAGAGCCCCCATACTGCTCTCTGTCTCTCACCCTCCTCTCTTCCTCATTAGCAGAGCCCCCATACTGCTCTCTGTTTCTCACCCTCCTCTCTTCCTTAGCAGCAGAGCCCCCATACTGCCCTCTGTTCCTCAGTGACAGAGCCCCCATACTGCTCTCTGTCTCTCACCCTCCTGTCTGCCTCATTAGCAGAGCCCCCATACTGCCCTCTGTTCCTCACCCTCCTCTCTTCCTCAGCAGCAGAGCCCCCATACGGCTCTCTGTCTCGCACCCTCCTCTCTTCCTCATTAGCAGAGCCCCCATACTGCTCTCTGTCTCTCACCCTCCTCTCTTCCTCATTAGCAGAGCACCCATACTGCCCTCTGTTCCTCATCCTCCTCTCTGCCTCATTAGCAGAGCCCCCATACTGCTCTCTGTCTCTCACCCTCCTCAATTCCTCCGCGGCAGAGCCCCCATACTGCTCTCTGTCTCTCACCCTTCTCTCTTCCTCAGCAGCAGAGCCCCCATACTGCTCTCTGTCTCTCACCCTCCTCTCTTCCTCATTAGCAGAGCCCCCATACTGCTCTCTGCCTCTCACCCTCCTCTCTTTCTCATTAGCAGAGCCCCCATACTGCTCTCTGTCTCTCACCCTCCTCTCTTCCTCATTAGCAGAGCCCCCATACTGCCCTCTGTTCCTCATCCTCCTCTCTGCCTCATTAGCAGAGCCCCCATACTGCTCTCTGTCTCTCACCCTCCTCTCTTCCTCCGCGGCAGAGCCTCCATACTGCTCTCTGTCTCTCACCCTTCTCTCTTCCTCAGCAGCAGAGCCCCCATACTGCTCTCTGTCTCTCACCCTCCTCTCTTCCTCATTAGCATAGCCCCCATACTGCTCTCTGTCTCTCACCCTCCTCTCTTCCTCATTAGCATAGCCCCCATACTGCTCTCTGTCTCTCACCCTCCTCTCTTCCACATTAGCAGAGCCCCCATACTGCTCTCTGTCTCTCACCCTCCTCTCTTCCACATTAGCAGAGCCCCCATACTGCTCTCTGTCTCTCACCCTCCTCTCTTCCTCATTAGCATAGCCCCCATACTGCTCTCTGTCTCTCACCCTCCTCTCTTCCTCATTAGCAGAGCCCCCATACTGCTCTCTGTAACTCACCTCCTCGCTTCCTCAGCGGCAGAGCCCCCATACTGCTCTCTGTCTCTCACCCTCCTCTCTTCCTCAGCAGCAGAGCCCCCATACTGCTCTCTGTCTCTCACCTCCTCGCTTCCTCAGCGGCAGAGCCCCCATACTGCTCTCTGTCTCTCACCCTCCTCTCTGCCTCATTAGCATAGCCCCCATACTGCTCTCTGTCTCTCACCCTCCTCTCTTCCTCATTAGCAGAGCCCCCATACTGCTCTCTGTCTCTCACCCTCCTCTCTTCCTCATTAGCAGAGCCCCCATACTGCCCTCTGTTCCTCATCCTCCTCTCTGCCTCATTAGCAGAGCCCCCATACTGCTCTCTGTCTCTCACCCTCCTCTCTTCCTCCGCGGCAGAGCCCCCATACTGCTCTCTGTCTCTCACCCTTCTCTCTTCCTCAGCAGCAGAGCCCCCATACTGCTCTCTGTCTCTCACCGTCCTCCCTTCCTCATTAGCAGAGCCCCCATACTGCTCTCTGCCTCTCACCCTCCTCTCTTTCTCATTAGCAGAGCCCCCATACTGCTCTCTGTCTCTCACCCTTCTCTCTTCCTCAGCAGCAGAGCCCCCATACTGCTCTCTGTCTCTCACCCTCCTCTCTTCCTCATTAGCATAGCCCCCATACTGCTCTCTGTCTCTCACCCTCCTCTCTTCCTCATTAGCAGAGACCCCATACTGCTCTCTGTCTCTCACCCTCCTCTCTTCCTCAGTAGCAGAACCCCCATACTGCTCTCTGTCTCTCACCTCCTCGCTTCCTCAGCGGCAGAGCCCCCATACTGCTCTCTGTCTCTCACCCTCCTCTCTGCCTCATTAGCAGAGCCCCCATACTGCTCTCTCTCTCTCACCCTCCTCTCTTCCTCATTAGCAGAGCCCCCGTACTGCTCTCCGTCTTTCACCCTCCTCTCTTCCTCAGCGGCAGAGCCCCCATACTGCTCTCTGTCTCTCACCCTCCTCTCTTCCTCATTAGCAGAGCCCCCATGCTGCTCTTTGCCTCTCACCCTCCTCTCTTCCTCATTAGCAAAGCCCCCATACTGCTCCCTGTCTCTCACCCTCCTCTCTGCATCATTAGCAGAGCCGCCATACTGCTCTCTGTCTCTCACCCTCCTCTCTTCCTCAGCTACAGAGCCCCCATACTGCTCTCTGTCTCTCACCCTCCTCTCTTCCTCATTAGCATAGCCCCCATACTGCTCTCTGTCTCTCACCCTCCTCTCTTCCTCATTAGCAGAGCCCCCAAACTGCTCTCTGTCTCTCACCCTCCTCTCTTCCTCAGCAGCAGAGCCCCCATACTGCTCTCTGTCTCTCACCTCCTCGCTTCCTCAGCGGCAGAGCCCCCATACTGCTCTCTGTCTCTCAACCTCCTCTCTGCCTCATCAGCAGAGCTCCCATACTGCTCTCTGTCTCTCACCCTCCTCTCTTCCTCATTAGCAGAGCCCCCATACTGCTCTCTGTCTTTCACCCTCCTCTCTTCCTCAGCGGCAGAGCCCCCATACTGCTCTCTGTCTCTCACCCTCCTCTCTGCATCATTAGCAGAGCCCCCATACTGCTCTCTGTTTCTCACCCTCCTCTCTTCCTTAGCAGCAGAGCCCCCATACTGCCCTCGGTTCCTCACCCTCCTCTCTTCCTCAGTGACAGAGCCCCCATACTCCTCTCTGTCTCTCACCCTCCTCTCTTCCTCATTAGCAGAGCCCCCATACTGCTCTCTGCCTCTCACCCTCCTCTCTTCCTCATTAGCAGAGCCCCCATACTGCTCTCTGTCTCTCACCCGCCTCTCTGCATCATTAGCAGAGCCCCCATACTGCTCTCTGTCTCTCACCCTCCTCTCTTCCTCAGCGGCAGAGCCCCCGTACCGCTCTCTGTCTCTCACACTCCTGTCTTCCTCATTAGCAGAGCCCCCATACTGCTCTCTGTCTCTCACCCTCCTCTCTTCCTCATTAGCAGAGCCCCCATACTGCTCTTTGTTTCTCACCCTCCTCTCTTCCTTAGCAGCAGAGCCCCCATACTGCCCTCTGTTCCTCACCCTCCTCTCTTCCTCAGTGACAGAGCCCCCATACTGCTCTCTGTCTCTCACCCTCCTCTCTTCCTCATTAGCTGAGCCCCCATACTGCTCTCTGTTTCTCACCCTCCTCTCTTCCTTAGCAGCAGAGCCCCCATACTGCCCTCTGTTCCTCACCATCCTCTCTTCCTCAGCGGCAGAGCCCCCATACTGCTCTCTGTCTCTCACCCTCTTCTCTCTCTTAGCAGCAGAGCCCCCATACTGCTCTTTGCCTCTCACCCTCCTCTCTTCCTCATTAGCAAAGCCCCCATACTGCTCCCTGTCTCTCACCCTCCTCTCTTCCTCATTAGCAGAGCCCCCATACTGCTCTTTGCCTCTCACCCTCCTCTCTTCTTCATTAGCAAAGCCCCCATACTGCTCCCTGTCTCTCACCCTCCTCTCTGCATCATTAGCAGAGCCCCCATACTGCTCTTTGCCTCTCACCCTCCTCTCTTCCTCATTAGCAAAGCCGCCATACTGCCCTCTGTTCCTCACCCTCCTCTCTTCCTCAGCGGCAGAGCCCCCGTACTGCTCTCTGTCTCTCACCCTCCTCTCTTCCTCAGCAGCAGAGCCCCCATACTGCTCTCTGTCTCTCACCTCCTCGCTTCCTCAGCGGCAGAGCCCCCATACTGCTCTCTGTCTCTCACTCTCCTCTCGGCCTCATTAGCAGAGCCCCCATACTGCTCTCTCACTCTCACCCTCCTCTCTTCCTCATTAGCAGAGCCCCCATACTGCTCTCCGTCTTTCACCCTCCTCTCTTCCTCAGCGGCAGAGCCCCCATACTGTTCTCTGTCTCTCACCCTCCTCTCTTCTTCATTAGCAGAGCCCCCATACTGCTCTTTGCCTCTCACCCTCCTCTCTTCCACATTAGCAAAGCCCCCATACTGCTCCCTGTCTCTCACCCTCCTCTCTGCATCATTAGCAGAGCCCCCATACTGCTCTCTGTCTCTCACCCTCCTCTCTTCCTCAGCTACAGAGCCCCATACTGCTCTCTGTCTCTCACCCTCCTCTCTTCCTCATTAGCATAGCCCCCATACTGCTCTCTGTCTCTCACCCTCCTCTCTTCCTCATTAGCAGAGCCCCCAAACTGCTCTCTGTCTCTCACCCTCCTCTCTTCCTCAGCAGCAGAGCCCCCATACTGCTCTCTGTCTCTCACCTCCTCGCTTCCTCAGCGGCAGAGCCCCCATACTGCTCTCTGTCTCTCACCCTCCTCTCTGCCTCATCAGCAGAGCTCCCATACTGCTCTCTGTCTCTCACCCTCCTCTCTTCCTCATTAGCATAGCCCCCATACTGCTCTCTGTCTTTCACCCTCCTCTCTTCCTCAGAGGCAGAGCCCCCATACTGCTCTCTGTCTCTCACCCTCCTCTCTTCCTCATTAGCAGAGCCCCCATACTGCTCTCTGCCTCTCACCCTCCTCTCTTCCTCATTAGCAGAGCCCCCATACTGCTCTCTGTCTCTCACCCGCCTCTCTGCATCATTAGCAGAGCCCCCATGCTGCTCTCTGTTTCTCACCCTCCTCTCTTCCTCATTAGCAGAGCCCCCATACTGCTCTCTGCATCTCACCCTCCTCTCTTCCTCATTAGCAGAGCCCCCATACTGCTCTCTGCCTCTCACCCTCCTCTCTTTCTCATTAGCAGAGCCCCCATACTGCTCTCTGTCTCTCACCCTCCTCTCTTCCTCATTAGCAGAGCCCCCATACTGCCCTCTGTTCCTCATCCTCATCTCTGCCTCATTAGCAGAGCCCCCATACTGCTCTCTGTCTCTCACCCACCTCTCTTCCTCCGCGGCAGAGCCCCCATACTGCTCTCTGTCTCTCACCCTCCTCTCTTCCTCATTAGCAGAGCCCCCATACTGCTCTCTGTCTCTCACCCTCCTCTCTTCCTCATTAGCAGAGCCCCCATACTGCTCTCTGCCTCTCACCCTCCTCTCTTTCTCATTAGCAGAGCCCCCATACTGCTCTCTGTCTCTCACCCTTCTCTCTTCCTCAGCAGCAGAGCCCCCATACTGCTCTCTGTCTCTCAACCTCCTCTCTTCCTCATTAGCATAGCCCCCATACTGCTCTCTGTCTCTCACCCTCCTCTCTTCCTCAGCAGCAGAGCCCCCATACTGCTCTCTGTCTCTCACCTCCTCGCTTCCTCAGCGGCAGAGCCCCCATACTGCTCTCTGTCTCTCACCCTCCTCTCTGCCTCATTAGCAGAGCCCCCATACTGCTCTCTCTCTCACCCTCCTCTCTTCCTCGTTAGCAGAGCCCCCATACTGCTCTCTCTCTCTCACCCTCCTCTCTGCATCATTAGCAGAGCCCCCATACTGCTCTCTGTCTCTCACCCTCCTCTCTTCCTCAGCTACAGAGCCCCCATACTGCTCTCTGTCTCTCACCCTCCTCTCTTCCTCATTAGCATAGCCCCCATACTGCTCTCTGTCTCTCACCCTCCTCTCTTCCTCATTAGCAGAGCCCCCAAACTGCTCTCTATCTCTCACCCTCCTCTCTTCCTCAGCAGCAGAGCCCCCATACTGCTCTCTGTCTCTCACCTCCTCGCTTCCTCAGCGGCAGAGCCCCCATACTGCTCTCTGTCTCTCACCCTCCTCTCTGCCTCATCAGCAGAGCTCCCATACTGCTCTCTGTCTCTCACCCTCCTCTCTTCCTCATTAGCAGAGCCCCCATACTGCTCTCTGTCTTTCACCCTCCTCTCTTCCTCAGCGGCAGAGCCCCCATACTGCTCTCTGTCTCTCACCCTCCTCTCTTCCTCATTAGCAGAGCCCCCATACTGCTCTCTGCCTCTCACCCTCCTCTCTTCCTCATTAGCAGAGCCCCCATACTGCTCTCTGTCTCTCACCCGCCTCTCTGCATCATTAGCAGAGCCCCCATGCTGCTCTCTGTTTCTCACCCTCCTCTCTTCCTTAGCAGCAGAGCCCCCATACTGCCCTCTGTTCCTCACCCTCCTCTCTTCCTCAGTGACAGAGCCCCCATACTGCTCTCTGTCTCTCACCCTCCTCTCTTCCTCAGCAGCAGAGCCCCCATACTGCTCTCTGTTTCTCACCCTCCTCTCTTCCTCATTAGCAGAGCCCCCATACTGCTCTCTGCCTCTCACCCTCCTCTCTTCCTCATTAGCAGAGCCCCCATACTGCTCTCTGTTTCTCACCCTCCTCTCTTCCTCATTAGCAGAGCCCCCATACTGCCCTCTGTTCCTCATCCTCATCTCTGCCTCATTAGCAGAGCCCCCATACTGCTCTCTGTCTCTCACCCACCTCTCTTCCTCCGCGGCAGAGCCCCCATACTGCTCTCTGTCTCTCACCCTCCTCTCTTCCTTATTAGCAGAGCCCCCATACTGCTCTCTGTCTCTCACCCTCCTCTCTTCCTCATTAGCAGAGCCCCCATATTGCTCTCTGCCTCTCACCCTCCTCTCTTTCTCATTAGCAGAGCCCCCATACTGCTCTCTGTCTCTCACCCTTCTCTCTTCCTCAGCAGCAGAGCCCCCATACTGCTCTCTGTCTCTCAACCTCCTCTCTTCCTCATTAGCATAGCCCCCATACTGCTCTCTGTCTCTCACCCTCCTCTCTTCCTCAGCAGCAGAGCCCCCATACTGCTCTCTGTCTCTCACCTCCTCGCTTCCTCAGCGGCAGAGCCCCCATACTGCTCTCTGTCTCTCACCCTCCTCTCTGCCTCATTAGCAGAGCCCCCATACTGCTCTCTCTCTCACCCTCCTCTCTTCCTCGTTAGCAGAGCCCCCATACTGCTCTCTCTCTCTCACCCTCCTCTCTTCCTCATTAGCAGAGCCCCCATACTGCTCTCTGTCTCTCACCCTCCTCTCTTCCTCATTAGCAGAGCCCCCATACTGCTCTCTGTCTCTCACCCTCCTCTCTTCCTCAGCGGCAGAGCCCCCATCATGCTCTCTGTCTCTCCTGACAATGAAAAGTAACAACAGTGGTCGTTATTATACACTCTCTAATTGTAACCCTCCTTATCTGCCACCTCATCTGTATCACTGAGCCCGGTCTGGTCCAGGTCCAGCCACCTCATCTGTATCACTGAGCCCGGTCTGGTCCAGGTCCAGCCACCTCATCTGTATCACTGGGTCTGGTCTGGTCCAGGTCCAGCCACCTCATCTGTATCACTGGGTCTGGTCTTTTCCAGGTCCAGCCACCTCATCTGTATCACTGGGTCTGGTCTGGTCCAGGTCCAGCCACCTCATCTGTATCACTGAGCCTGGTCTGGTCCAGGTCCAGCCACCTCATCTGTGGGCCAAACCCCAGCAAAGATACAGTAAAGAGGTCAATGGATCGCAGACCGTGGGGGATAGAAGGACGCTGGATTGGCGCTCATTCAACAAATCTTCTCTAATAAAATAGATATTCATCAAATCTGTCATGATTGATGTATTGTAACAGGCCCACTGTGTGGTTACTAAAGGCAGGTATTTGGCGGTTTTCTCTGCAGAACATTTACACAATGTTCCATTTCAGGTTTAGAAGAAGTGACTGCTAAATGCTAACTCCCATTTGGATAAGCTGGTAGCATAGCTAGCATACAGAAACCGGTGGTCAGAATAATGTTTCACTGCAGGTGATTGGTGATGATGACATGAACATGTATTGGAGTTGACCTCCATACAACATTATGCTCTGATTGTTACCTCATCATACTGAGACATACTCATATAAACTGTACTGGGGGCAGTGAGGAGATTCTGGATCTTTCAGAGATGGAGACAGAGACTGGGATGGAGACAGAGACTGGGATGGAGACGGGGATGGAGACAGGGATTGAGACAGAGACAGGGACAGAGACAGGGATGGAGACAGAGACAGGGATGGAGACACGGATGGAGACAGAGACAGGGATGGAGACAGACATCGGTAGAGACAGGGATGGAGACAGAGACAGAGACCGAGACAAGGATGGAGACAGAGACAGAGACCGAGACAAGGATGGAGACAGGGTTGAGACAGAGACGGGGACAGAGACGGGGACAGAGACAGGGACAGAGACAGAAACAGGGATGGGAGACAGGGACAGGGTTGGAGACAGGGATAGAGACAGAGACAGCGATAGAGATAGAGACAGAGACAGGGATGGAGACAGGGATGGAGACAGAGACGGGGACAGAGACGGGGACAGAGACAGGGACAGAGACAGAAACAGGGTTGGAGACAGGGATAGAGACAGAGACAGCGATAGAGACAGAGACAGCGATAGAGACAGGGACAGAGACAGAGACAGGGTTGGAGACAGAGACAGAAACAGGGATGGAGACAGGGACAGAGACAGAAACAGGGATGGTGACAGGGACAGAGACAGAATGGAGACAGGGAGACAGACAGGGATGGAGACAGGGATGGGGATATAGACTGAGACAGGGATAGAGACAGAGACAGGGATAGAGACAGAGACAGGGATAGAGACAAGGACAGAGACAGGGATGGAGACAGAGACAGGGACAGGGATGGAGACAGAGACAGGGACAGAGACAGGGACAGGGATGGAGACAGAGACAGGGACAGAGACAGGGATAGAGACAGGGATGGAGACAGAGACAGGGATAGAGACAGAGACAGAGACATGGATGGAGACAGGGACAGAGACATGGATGGAGACAGGGATAGAGACAGAGACAGAGACATGGATGGAGACAAGGATGGAGACAGGGACAGAGACAGGGACAGAGACAGAAACAGGGAAGGAGACAGGGACAGGGATGGAGATGGAGACAGAGACAGGGATGGAGACAGGGACAGAGACCGGGACAGAGGCAGGGATGGAGACAGAGACAGGGATGGAGACAGAAACAGGGATGAGACAGGGACAGAGACAGGAACAGAGACAGGGATGGAGACAGAGACAGGGATGGAGACAGGGAGACAGACAGGGACGGAGACAGTGAGACAGACAGGGACGGAGACAGGGATAGGGATATAGACTGAGACAGGGATGTAGACAGAGACAGGGATAGAGACACAGACAGGGATGGAGACAGAGACAGGGATAGAGACAGACAGGGAGAGAGACAGGGAGAGAGACAGGGACAGAGACAGGGACAGAGACAGGGATGGAGACAGAGACAGGGATGGAGACAGGGACAGAGACAGAGACAGATACAGGGATGGAGACAGAGACAGGGATGAGACAGAGACATGGATGGAGACAGAGACATGGATGGAGACAGATGGAGACAGAGACAGGGATGGAGACAGGGACAGAGACAGAGACAGGAATGGAGACAGGGATGGAGACAGAGACAGGAATGGAGACAGGGATGGAGACAGAGACGGGGATGGAGACAGAGACAGGGATAGAGACAGGGATGGAGACAGATACAGGGATGGAGACAGAGACAGGGATGGAGACAGAGACAGGGATGGAGACAGAGACAGAGACAGAGACAGGGATGGAGACAGAGACAGGGTTGGAGACAGAGACAGGGATGGAGACAGGGATTGAGACAGAGACAGGGATAGAGACAGAGACAGGGACAGAGACAGGGATGGAGACAGAGACAGAGACAGAGACAGGGATGGAGACAGGGATGGAGACGGAGACGGAGACAGGGATAGAGACAGAGACAGGGACAGAGACAGAGACAGAGACAGGGATGGAGACAGAGACAGGGACGCAGACAGACAGGGACAGGCTGACAGGGCCAGGGATGCAGACAGACAAGGACGCAGACAGACAGGGACGCAGGCAGACAGGGACGCAGGAAGACAGGGACGCAGACAGACAGGGACACAGGCAGACAGACAAGGACGCAGACAGACAGACAAGGACGCAGACAGACAGACAGGGACGCAGACAGACAGGGACGGAGACAGACAGGGACAGAGACAGACAGGGACGGAGACAGACAGGGACGGAGACAGACAGGGACGGAGACAGACAGGGACGGAGACAGGGACCTTTATTTATTCAAGATATATAAAAAATAATTGTCTAAACCTTAATGATGAATCATATATTTCCATATTAAAGTGACATTTGCCTTAAATGTGTGTTTTTAAAATATGTTCCAAGGTCACATAAATGCCACCAATGCAATTCACTGCACATTGACTTAGAGCAATAACTATTCTGGGTGCCACAGGAAAAGTATTGTAGGGAAAACTCCCTAGGGTCTGTAGAACATCTGTATGGAGTTATTTCATGGGGCTCTGAATAATAGTGTTGCTGGCCTTGTATTCCACCCATTCCATTGGCTACAATGTGAATCACTGTGTATGGAATACATCATCATCACATGTTCCCTTACTGTGCACAATAAAGCTAACCAAACAACAGTGCAGGGCATGGCATGCTTACTGAATTAAAGGGCAACTACACTCAAAAATGGAAGTTTCTTACATTTTTCCCAGACCACAAAATGTATCCCCTGATGTGGTTTAAGCATTGTTGTGAACACAGAAAATACAATTTTGTGGTTTAAAAAAGTGTGAAAAACTGAAAAAAATAGGGAAATTGAAAACCTGAACTGAGAAAAAAAAATCTAGGAAAAAAACAGTAGGCAAAAATGTAAATAGAACGAATTAAATTGAACTAGAACTAAAACTAACATTTTAATGGCCCTACTAACGTTTTAAAGGCCATACTAACGTTTTAAAGGCCATACTAACGTTTTAAAGGCCATACTAACGTTTTAAAGGCCCTACTAACGTTTTAAAGGCCCTACTAACGTTTTAAAGGCCCTACTAACGTTTAAAAGGCCCTACTAATGTTTTAATGGCCCAACAAAGCTCTATAGCTCAGTGTTACCTCCTGGGACTTCAGTTTATATACTATAGTCTCTACCTCCTTTATATAAGCCTTCATAAGCCTTCATTATATACTATAGTCTCTGTAGTTCAGTGTTACCAGTGTTACCTCCTGGGACTTCAGTTTATATACTATAGTCTCTATAGCTCAGTGTTACCTCCTGGGACTTCAGTTAATATACTATAGTCTCTGTAGCTCAGTGTTACCTACTGTACTTCCTACTGCTCCAGTGGATTCCTGTATGTCCTGCTGTTCCAGTGGATTCCTGTATGTCCTGCTGTTCCAGTGGATTCCTGTATGTCCTGCTGCTCCAGTCGATTCTTGTATGTCTTGCTGCTCCAGTGGATTCCTGTATGTCTTGCTGCTCCAGTGGATTCCTGTATGTCCTGCTGCTCCAGTGGATTTCTGTATGTCCTACTGCTTCTGTGGATTCCTGTATGTCCTGCTGCTACAGTGGATTTGGGTATGTCCTACTGCTCCAGTGGATTCCTGTATGTCCTACTGCCCCAGTTGATTCCTGTATGACCTGCTGCTCCAGTGGATTCCTGTATGTCCTGCTGCTCCAGTGGATTCCTGTATGTCCTACTGCTTCTGTGGATTCCTGTATGTCCTGCTGCTCCAGTGGATTCCTATATGTCCTGCTGCTCCAGTGGATTCCTGTATGTCCTGCTGCTCCAGTGGATTCCTGTATGTCCTGCTGCTCCAGTGGATTCCTGTATGTCCTGCTGCTCCTGCCTCCAAAGCAGCCGGCTCTAGCTGCCATTACACAGAATTCACAGTCATGAGGTGGAACCCTGCTGTTTTCAGGAACAATAGGTTTTCTTCTGTCCTGTTAGACTGATAAGGCTGAAAGTCACGATCTGGACCCTTGACTCACACACTCCCTCTTTCCCCTTACATATGCTAATGATGCTGTTGGTGGCTTGGTCACAGTTGGAGAGGGGAAGGAGGAGAGAGAGAGGGGGGAGCGGAAAGAGGAAAGAGGGAAGTAGAGGCACATTAGGACTGTAGATGTATGCATTTCAGCAGAATGACTACTGTCACTTTCACTACCTCTTTCTCTCTCTCTTCAATGTCAAGTGAAATAGATAATAAACAAAAGTGAAATTAACAATAAAAAATGAACAGTAAACATTACACTCTCAAAAGTTCCAAAGGAGCTATATATACACTGCTCAAAAAAATAAAGGGAACACTTAAACAACACAATGTAACTACAAGTCAATCACACTTCTGTGAAATCAAACTGTCCACGTAGGAAGCAACACTGATTGACAATAAATTTCACATGCTGTTGTGCAAATGGAATAGACAACAGGTGGAAATGATAGGCAATTAGCAAGACACCCCCAATGAAGGAGTGGTTCTGCAGGTGGGGACCACAGACCACTTCTCAGTTCCTATGCTTCCTGGATGATGTTTTGGTCACTTTTGAATGCTGGCGGTGCTTTCACTCTAGTGGTAGCATGAGACGGAGTCTACAACCCACACAAGTGGCTCAGGTAGTGCAGCTCATCCAGGATGGCACATCAATGCGAGCTGTGGCAAGAAGGTTTGCTGTGTCTGTCAGCGTAGTGTCCAGAGCATGGAGGCGCTACCAGGAGACAGGCCAGTACATCAGGAGACGTGGAGGAGGCCGTAGGAGGGCAACAACCCAGCAGCAGGACCGCTACCTCCGCCTTTGTGTAAGGAGGAGCAGGAGAAGCACTGCCAGAGCCCTGCAAAATGACCTCCAGGAGGCCACAAATGTGCATGTGTCTGCTCAAACGGTCAGAAACAGACTCCATGAGGGTGGTATGAGGGCCCGACGTCCACAGGTGGGGGTTGTGCTTACAGCCCAACACCGTGCAGGACGTTTGGCATTTGCCAGAGAACACCAAGATTGGCAAATCCACCACTGGCGCCCTGTGCTCTTCACAGATGAAAGCAGGTTCACACTGAGCAGGTGACAGACGTGACAGAGTCTGGAGACGCCGTGGAGAACGTTCTGCTGCCTGCAACATCCTCCAGCATGACCGGTTTGGCGGTGGGTCAGTCATGGTGTGGGGTGGCATTTCTTTGGGGGGCCGCACAGCCCTCCACATGCTCGCCAGAGGTAGCCTGACTGCCATTAGGCACCGAGATGAGATCCTCAGACCCCTTGTGAGACCATATGCTGGTGCGGTTGGCCCTGGGTTCCTCCTAATGCAAGACAATGCTAGACCTCATGTGGCTGGAGTGTGTCAGCAGTTCCTGCAAGAGGAAGGCATTGATGCTATGGACTGGCCCGCCCGTTCCCCAGACCTGAATCCAATTGAGCACATCTGGGACATCATGTCTCGCTCCATCCACCAATGCCACGTTGCACCACAGACTGTCCAGGAGTTGGCGGATGCTTTAGTCCAGGTCTGGGAGGAGATCCCTCAGGAGACCATCCGCCACCTCATCAGGAGCATGCCCAGGCGTTGTAGGGAGGTCATACAGGCACGTGGAGGCCACACACACTACTGAGCCTCATTTTGACTTGTTTTACGGACATTACATCAAAGTTGTATCAGCCTGTAGTGTGGTTTTCCACTTTAATTTTGAGTGTGACTCCAAATCCAGACCTCCATGGGTTGATAAATTGGATTTCCATTTTTTTTGGTGTGATTTTGTTGTCAGCACTTTCAACTATGTAAAGAAAAAAGTATTTAATAAGATTATTTCTTTCATTCAGATCTAGGATGTGTTGTTTAAGTGTTCCCTTAATTTTTTTGAGCATATATATATATACACAGTGTTGTAACGATGTGCAAATAGTTAAAGTACAAAAGGGAAAATAAATCAACATAAATGTGGGTTGTATTTACAATGGTGTTTGTTCTTCACTGGTTGTCTTTTCTTGTGGCAACAGGATATTTTTGCAGAATTCTGCATGCCGAGTTTCAATTTGGTTTTGTACCATTTTGTGACCTTTTGGTTGATGAGCAGACCCCAGACCTCACAAACATAAAGGGCAATGAGTTCTATAACTGATTCAAGTATTTTTAGCCAGATCCTAATTGGTATGTCAAATTTTATGTTCCTTTTAATTGTGTAGAAGGCCCTTCTTGCCTTGCCTCTCACTTCATTCGCAGCTTTGTGGAAGTTACCTGTGGTGCTGATGTTTAGGCCAAGGTATGTATAGTTTTTTGTGTGCTCTAGGGCAACGGTTTCTAGATGGAATTTGTATTCGTGGTCCTGGCAACTGGACCTTTTTTGGAACGCCATTATTTTTGTCTTACTGAGATTTACTGTTACGGCCCAGGTCTGACAGAATCTGTGCAGAACATCTAGGTGCTGCTGTAGGCCCTCCTTGGTTGGGGACAGAAGCACCAGATCATTAGGAAACAGTAGACATTTGACTTCAGATTCTATTCGGGTGGGGCCGGGTGCTGCGGACTATTCTAGTGCCCTCGCCAATTCGTTGATATACAGTTGAAGTCGGAAGTTTACATACACTTAGGTTGGAGTCATTAATTAAAACTAGTTTTTCAACCACTCCCCAAATTTGTTGTTAACAAACTATAGTTTTGGCAAGTCGGTTAGGACATCTACTTTGTGCATGACACAAGTAATTTTTCCAACAATTGTTTACAGACAGATTATTTCACTTATAATTCACTGTATCACAATTCCAGTGGGTCAGACGTTTACATACACTAAGTTGACTGTGCCTTTAAACAGCTTGGAAAATTCCAGAAAATGATGTCATGGCTTTAGAAGCTTTTGATAGGCTAATTGACATCATTTGAGTCAATTGGAGGTGTATCTGTGGATGTATTTCAAGGCCTACCTTCAAACTCAGTGCCTCTTTGCTTGACATCATGGGAAAATCAAAAGAAATCAGCCAAGACCGCTGTTACGTTCCCCAGTTTCTGTGTTGTAGTTTGTATATTTGTGAGTGTGTTTCAGGTAATGGCTTCCTGAAGTTCTCCAAGCAGCTGATAGGTCGGCCCCATTGCTGATTGGAGAGCTGACCCCGCCCCCTCGTCAGGACGCAGCTGTCTCCAATTAACAACCCCACCTAAAGCTATATAAGCCAGTGTGCTGTTGCTCAGAGGAGGAGACACAGAGAGATATTAGCTGAGAGATATTAGCTGAGAGATATTAGCTGAGAGATATTAGCTGAGAGATATTAGCTGAGAGATATTAGCTGAGAGATATTAGCTGAGAGATATTAGCTGAGAGATATTAGCTGAGAGATATTAGCTGAGAGATATTAGCTGAGAGATATTAGCTGAGAGATATTAGCTGAGAGATATTAGCTGAGAGAGGAGGTTGATGGCAGAGGGTTATATATGTTGGTTGTTTCTCAGAAAGAGAATTTGGTATGTACTTAGTTGGTTGTTGCTGAGAAACCTTATGTTCTGTGTTAGTTTGTTGCTCAGAGAGAGAGCTTCTTTAATGTCCTGAGGTTTTCTCAGTTTAGTTGTGTAATTGTTTGTTATTCTGTTTCCTTTGTTCCCAGGGGGGAAGGGGAAGGCACCTAGGGAGTGCTTAGGCAAGAGGCCCGCGGGCATACATATACCCATAGTAATTTATTGTCTATGCACACTAGGAAAGACCTGGGCGGACCATCCCCTGTATTTTGGTTAGTGCACCAGGTGGTGCTAGTTAGGTAAGTAGTGGGTAGGCAGGTAAGGTAGAAGAGGGGGCTTTGATATTTAGTTTCTTTGCTTTGGTTCCGTCCAGCCCCTTTTCCCCAACCTTACCGCGTGAAGGAATAAATTCCCTGTTAACGGTATTCTCTGCCTATTTGTCATCCTTGCTCACACCTACACTTCCCTACCTTTTTCACAACACGGAGAGTTAAGTTGTAGCAGGGTGTTGCGTTCCCTCTTTCTAGAGGTGTGCGTAGCAACCGCAGACAAAAATTGTAGACCTCCACAAGTCTGGTTCATCCTTGGGAGCAATTTGAAGGTTCCACGTTCATCTGTACAAACAATAGTACGCACGTTTAAACACCATGGGACCACACAGACATCATACCGCTCAGGAAGGAGACGCGTTCTGTCTCCTAGAGATGAACGAACTTTGATGCGAAGTGCAAATCAATCCCAGAACAATAGCAAAGGACCTTGTGAAGATGCTGGAGGAGACGGGTACAAAAGTATCTATATCCACAGTAAAACAAGTCCTATATCAACATAACCTGAAAGGCAGCTCAGCAAGGAAGAAGCCACTGCTCCAAAACAACCATAAAAAAGCCAGACTATGGTTTGCAACTGCACATGGGGACAAAGATCACACTTTTTGGAGAAATGTCCTCTGGTCTGATGAAATAAAAATAGAACTGTTTGGCCATAATGACCATTGTTTTGTTTGGAGGAAAAAGGGGGAGGCTTGCAAGCCGAAGAACACCATCCCAACCATGAAGCACGGGGGTGGCAGCATCATGTTGTGGGGGTGCTTTGCTGCAGGAGGGACTGGTGCACTTCACAAAATAGATGGCATCATGAGAAAGGAAAATTCTGTGGATATATTGAAGCAACATCTCAAGACATCAGTCAGGAAGTTAAAGCTTGGTCGCAGTGGGTCTTCCAAAGCCTCCCACCCCTGGTACACCCTATCAACAGCAGATGAAATATCAAGGGTGCCAAATTTGAAAACAATTAAATGTCATAATTCAAATTTCTCAAACATACAACTATCTTACACCCTTTGAAAGATAAACATCTCCTTAATCTAACCACGTTGTCCGATTGCATTCTGACGAAGAACACCAAAGGTAATCAAACTTTTCTAATAGTAAATCGGAGTTTGGTGAAGGCTAAACTTGGTGGGTGTCTAAATAGCTAGCCCTGTGATGCCGGGCTATCTACTTAGAATATTGCAAAATGTGCTTTCACCGAAAAGCTATTTTAAAATCGGACATATCGAGTGCATAGAGGAGTAATGTATCTATAATTCTTAAAATAATTGTTATGCTTTTTGTGAACGTTTATCGTGAGTAATTTAGTAAATTGTTAGTAAATTCGCCGGAAGTTTGCGGGGGGTATGCTAGTTCTGAACGTCACATGCTAATGTAAAA